>NW_005841911.1:2356683-2367010 GCF_000455745.1 Alligator sinensis | reverse complement strand
CCTCCCCCGCTCCTTCCCCCCTCCCCCCCCACCGCTGCTGATGCTTCCTGCTGCAGCTGACTGGAGCTCACACGGGGCTGCTCTGCATCTCCGCCACCCCAAATCAGTTAAGTCTGATATTACATTCAGTCAGGTTCATTTGAAACCGGTTTCGGATGTTTTGAAACTGGTTTATGTGCACTGAATGTCTGATCTGTTACAGGTTTAAACCAGTTTCTGATCACTTAAACAGGTTTATGTGTAATGTCTGTCCCTAGCCAAAATGATTGAGAGGAGGTTGCTGCACCATTGAGGACTTGCAGACCCGTGGCTTGGGGCGAGGCAGGTCTATTATAATGGTGACCTGTACACACCGTGTCACAGCACTGTCAACGGATATATGTGGTTTTTCAGAAGGGAAAGCATTGCTATCTGCTGTCCCCACCACATCCTGGTGGTGCTGCCACTGCTTGGTCCATGACTTGTTATTTGCTAGAGTTAACCCTACTTATTTCACAGCTAACCTTTCCTGAAGGTCATTTTGCTATCCACCATGATAGCAGCACAGCTCTTCTGCCAGAATGCAGTTCAGCAGCTGTACCTGTGACTGAGCAGCCCATTTCAGGATCTGCTCTGCTCATCTACATGTCAGTGGGGCTAGAAAAGGTGCCCTAAACATAGTCTGGCTAGCTTTTTCCTAACTGGATAACTGCGTCCAGTGGGATCACTGCAGTCAAAATCAACAAAGATACGTAATCCGTTTCAGGACCTGAAACATCAGGACCCTCATAGATGATCCTAGTAGTGCAAGCCCCGATCACTGCACCTCAATTGCGGCTCAGGAGCTCAGATGGCACAAGATTGACATCACTGCACTGAATGAGACCTGATGAGCTGGGAATGGACAGCGCAAAGAACAAGAAAGTGGCTATACCTTCTTCTGGAAGGGTAAACGGGAAGGAGAATGCCAGCTTCATGGAGTTGGTTTTGCCATCAAGAATGAAATCATAAACCAACTCAGTGAGTTCCCTATTGGAATTAATGAACCACCTCGTGACTCTGTCTTAAAGTGGCAGAAAGCCAATATGCCACTGTTATCAGTGTGTATGCCCCAACTGGACGCTGCTGACAAAACCAAGAAAGAATTTTATGCCAAACTTGGTCAAGTCCTTTCTTGTGTTCCAGAGAGACACGGATGTATTTTTCTCAGTGATGTCAATGCCAGAGTTGGAAGGGGCTTGCATCTCTGGAATTGAACTCTTGGCAAGGAAGGAGTGGGAAAGGTCAACTCTAATGGCATTCTCCTTTTGACCAAATATGCCAAGCATGAACTCGCCGTTGTTTGCACCACTGTGCACCAGGTAGTGCTAAGGCATCGTTAATGCGCAATTAACCCTTAAATGGATGTGAAAGACGAAAACACATATCAGTTCAACTAAAGTCTGACTTTACTGATACAACAAATGTTATCATAACAGGTTCTATATACAGACAGAGAAAAGCACTTAGCATAATGATCTCACCCTTTCCCAGATGTTACTTTGCACAATAGAAAAGGTGGCCAATCAGTTCCTGAAAGCAAAGGGTGCATCATTGGCTGGGATGGTCCAGACAGGTGTTGAAAGCTGGATTTATGATGACACACACTTAACTTCCTCACTGCCCCATTTTATGCTTTCTTTTACTTTTCTCCTTTGATGTCTCTTTGCTTTTGAATTGGTTTTCCTGGAGTCAGCATACTGTCCATATTTTATCCTGTCAGCATATTCCTTTGTTCAACAGACCCATCATATGCACACCTCTTAATTTGGTCTTTTTCCAGTGTCCCAATCTGGGCAATGTCCATTGGTCTCCTCTTATCATCTTTCATTAACATATCCAATCATTTCATCCCTCTGATTCAGCTGGTTAGTGCCAAGTTCAGTTAATTTGATCTGGTAACAAAATTATTACTGTTATGTTAGAAAAAACTTCTCACAGTGATAGAAAAGGAAAAGAAACATTATGCGAGCAAAACTCAAGGCCGTAAGCTGCCTGCAAGAACAACTCAAGACCAGCTAGCTGATAATGCAAACACCAGCAAAATGAAAAGCTCAAATAATAATAAAGGCTATACAAAAATTTAAGCAATGGTTAAAATAAAGCTAAATATAAAAGAAAAGTTTAAATAATACTATAATTCACCACTCAGGCAGGTACAATCTTAAGCATAAATGTTACAAGCTACCCTAACATCATCAACACTGTGTTCTTCCTGAAAAACAGGCATAAGGCATTATGGCAACACCTGCGATTCAAGATCACAAAGATGGTGATCTTTCACCTGAGGTATGCTAGAAGCTGGCAATTGTTGGACCAGTCATAGACTCATCTGCTCAGTTTTGTCATTCAAACTGGCTCCTAAATGATGGCTGCAGCAGAAGCAATGCTGACAGAAAATCAACGTTGAAAGACTCAAGGACCCAATCAAGTGAGACCTCTTCCAGCAGTGCCTCAATGAAACACCAGCATATTCCAGTCAACAACAATGGGAGATTTTCAGCAGTGCTTGGAGTGCTTTCAAGTCCACCATCATCAGTGCCTGTGAACAGATGGTTGGATTCTCTACTAGCAAACATCTAGACTGGTTTGATGAGAATGACCAGGAGATCCAAGAGTAGATCAGCCACTAGTGCAAGGCCTTTTGTGCTTGGCAGAACAATGTCAACTTCAAGGAAAAGAAATTGAATTGCCAACAAGCTAAGGCAGAGATCCAAGGGAGGACCTGTAATATGAAGAACATATAGTGGAAAGATCAGGGAAAGGAAATTCAACATCTTGCTGGTATCCATGATATGCACAGTTTTTTCATTGCTGCCAAAGCCATTTACCATCAGAGCACTTGGGGACCCAACCCCCTTAAGACCTAAGGATGGAAGAGACCTGATCAAGGAAAGGGGAGCCATCAGTGCCCACTGGAAGGAGCATTTTGAAGACCTTTTCAGTTGAGAAACTATTCTTGGATGAGTGTTTTCAACTCCATCCTGCAACACTCAGTCAGAAACTATTTTGGAATCTCTCTAACCTGTGAGGAAAGCCATCAAGCAAATTGTAACAGGGAACTGGCTCTAGTCCCTGTTCTGGGCAATAAACACTGGCGGGATAGGGTTGGAGAACAAACTTACCCTGGAAAGTCAAGTGGACTTGCATGGCCACTAGAAATACCAGAGAAACGGTTTGCATGTGGCCCCTGAAGAGGAAGCATAATTTTGGCTGCATGTGGTCATCTACATGGGGAGCAAGCTCTCATTGGGCCCCAGGAGTTCTGGTGGACTATTAGAAAGGAGCTGACACTCAGACATCCCCCAGAGAGCAGAACACATGATGGGGTTAGAGCACTGTGCACGTCACATGGAGACGTGGAGGTGGGACATCCCAGCAGCTATACTGGGACATGGTGGTGGTGTCTGGTAAGCCAAGGAAGGCTCAAGATGGGACCAAGGGGAGTGGGACTGAGCGAAGAGGAATTCAACCAGTCCCTTACTTTAGGAAGAAGCCAAATGGTGGTGCTGCGAGGAAGTAGCCCCAGACTATTGAGTCTGGAAAAGCGCAGGCTCAGGGATGATCAGGGGTGATCTGACCATCTACAAGTTTATCGGGGTGCTCACCAGGAACTGGGGGGACGTTTGTTCACCAGAGCGCCCCAAGGGATGACAAGGTCGAACAGTCACAAACTCCTCCATGACCATTTCAGGCTGGACATAAGGAAGAACTTTACTGTGTGAGCCCCCAAGGTTTGGAATAGAGTGCTGCCGGAGGTGGTCCAAGCACCTACTTTGAATACCTTCAAGAGACATTTGGATGTTTATCTTGCTGGGATCCTATGATCCCTGCTGACTTCCTGCCCCTGGGGCAGGGGGCTGGATTCGATGATCCTCTGGAGTGCCTTCTAGCCCTAGAGTCTATGAAATCTGTGACATAATTGAGAGACTGATGAATACCTCTTATCAAGAGATGCATTTATTAGTAATTAGTAGATCACCTTTAATATAGGTAGACTGATTAATTTATTGATAATTAATCAATCATTCATAATAGGGGGACTGATGAAGTTAGTGAGAATTAATTGATCTGTGAGGAAGGGGGATTGATGAAGGCATTGACAAGTACTGAGGCGAAAGAAGTGAAAGACAATGGCTTATATTATAAAACAAATTAGCTGATGGTAGGCCTTCCTGGCTAGATTAATAATTGAGTTGCACCAAGAAAGGCTTGATGACCTATGGTTGCCAGCCCTAAAGGGAGAATTAACCTAAAGGTGCTTTTTCGGGGAGCCTGGCAGAAATGGTTGTTGAGTTTCCTGGGGAAACAGAAGCTGACTAGATCACCATAGGAAAAAGGATACTCAGAGTCTTGATTATCTTAAGAAGCCTGGTGGTCCTTCAAGTAAAATAGTCAGATTGGAAGCCTCTAAAAGGCTAGGTACGAAACAGAGTATTGCATAATGTGTGACAGCATGTGTCCCTGACAGTGATGTGGGTGATGATTACTGCCTGAGCAAATTGGAATTCAAGGGTTAAGGCCACAGATCTAGATGCCTGACCTGGAGTGGTAAGGAGCAGGGTGTAAGCAGGAGGAGCCCTGCAAAGAGGACTGCCCTCAGTCAGGTAGATCTTTTGCCCTTCTCATAATATCCAACTTGCCTCTAGCTGTAAATAAAGTGTGGCAGGTGAGAGAGAGAAGGTGGAGGAAGAGACCTGGCAAATCCAGAGATGAGAGGCAGTCCTGACAAGGTATCTGGAGCTGATAGAATCCCCACCAAAATCTTCAACTGCAAGGGGGAGAGGAGCTCACATTACAGCTTCATGCTCTCATCTTAAGGATTTGGAATGATGAGGAAATCCCAGATGACCTCATGAATGCCATTATCATGATAGTCTTCAAGAAAGGAGACAAGCCTTACTGTGGAAATTACAGAGCAATCACCTTGCTGTCCACCACAGGAAAGACCGTTGTGAGAACCCTCTTGAACCATCTCTTTCCACTTGCTGAAGAGCTCCTCCTGGAATCTGAGTGCAAGTTTAGGGCATCAAGAGGCACGACTGACATGGTCTTCAGTGCTTGCCAGCTGGAGGAAAAATGCTAGGAACAACATAAACCTTTACATGGTCTTTTACCTCATGAAAGCCTTCGACTATCTGTTGAGAAGTGCTGTGGATGATCTTTCTGAAGTATGGATGCCCACCAAAATTCATCACCATTCTTTGCTTTCTGCTTTATGACGGTATGTGAGCCATGGTTCTCAACAAATCTATCTCAGATTCCTTTGAGGTTAAGATGGGTGTTAAGTAAGGCTGTGCCATTGTTCCAATACTTATCAATATTCCTTACTGCGATGCTACATATGACCACCAGCAAGCTTCTAGTTGGAGTGGAGCTAAAGTACCAAATGGATGGTAAGCTGTTTAATCTCAGCCAACTCTGAGACAAAACCACGACTACCCCAACCAGTTCCAGTACACTGATGATGCTGTAGTGTGTGCTCACTCAGAAGTAGATTTTCAGGCAATTGTTGACATCTTTACGGAGACATACAAGAAAATGGGGCTGATGCTTAATATTCAGAAGACTAAGGTCCTTCATCAACAAGCTCTTAATGAGCAGTCCTTGTAATTCGGATTCAGTCTCCAGGTGAGACTGGACAACATTATTTCCCGTACCTTCAAAGCCATCTCTTGTAGAAGGCCGACATGAAGAAATCCAACATTGCCTCAAGTGTGCAAGTGCAGCCTTTGGACACTTGAGGAAACGGATCCAAGACCAAGCTCATGGCTTGGTAAACAGCTGTGATCCCTCCACCTTACTGTATGGAGCTGAGATGTGGACAACATACAAGCAGCACTTCGAGTCACTGGAGAAATACCAGCAGCGCTGTCTGCGGAAGATCATTTGAATTCAGCCAGTAGATGGACAAACTAACATCAGTATCCTTTCGCAGCCAAACACCACAAGCAGCAAGTCAATGATAATTCAACGTCAACTTTGCTGGTTTGGCCACATCATCTGGATGTTCAATTCCAGGCTCCTGAAACAAGTTTTATCCCATCTCAGTCAAGCTTTATACTCCAGAGGAGGGCAGAGAAAGCACTTGGAGGGCAATCTCAAGGCCAACTTGAAAAAATGTGACATTGATATTAACTCTCAGGAGACTGTTACTCAGGACTGCCCCAGATGGAGGAAGTGTGTGTTGCAAGGATCTCAGTACTTTGAAACTTTGCAATGACAACAGGAGACAGAAAAATGGGAGTGGCAGAAACAGCGTGTTATAGACTGAACCAAGAGCCCAGAGCCACCTGCTGCATATGGAAACGTGTACCTGAGCTGCGACAGTCTGTAGATCTCAATAAACCTCATCAGCTATCTTTGGACTTGCAGATAAGGCAGTCATCCTCAACTGTGCAAGACTGCAGATGATGATATCCGTGAAGAGAGATCCAAAAGGCAGGATTACAGTTTGGGTAGGAGGTAGGCCTACAGTGGAGATATATATATGCATGAAGTTTTTGTACAGAAGTGGTAGTTGAGATTTGTGGACAGCTGTTGCAGTGAGAGAAGGTGTAGGATGGGGGTGCACAACTCAAACTTTTATTGAGGAGCAGTTGCAAGTCTTGCTTTCCAATGGAGGACTGTCACTAGTGGCCCCTATTTTGATCAGATGCAAGACCTCAACATGTTTACAGGCAGGGAAGTAAAACACACATTACAAGTGCAAGGTGAGATGAATGAATTGCCTGCTCAGTAACGACATGAGAAATCTTTGCTTTGCAAGTCTTTTTATTTTGTTTAATAAAGTGGTTTAATAAAGACTGGTAGGCTAGTGGAATTGCTCTGGACAGCTGTCCAGTGTGGATTCTTGGGATAGGAGGAGGGGGAAAAATGATCAAAGGTAAAACCGATTGGGACATTCACTGAAAGTTGGAGGAAAAATGAGGAGAACTCTTCAAAGGGCACTTTGAAGGAATTCTTCAAGAGTTGGAGAATGAGGAGTGGAGAGCATTATGGAAGGCAAGGAAGAACAATATTTCAAGAGGGGAAGGCACAATTCACTGTCAAAGGACAATACTGAAAATCCAGCTATGACTTTGCTTGTTGTTTTTATAGTCATAGGCCTTAATAATGAGTAACTTTTTAAGCCAGGATAATGATACTAGTTTAGGAAAGTTCATGGCACTTGAGCCACATTATATTCGAGGAATGGAAGCAGATTGAATCTGTCTGCTGTCATCTTTATGACATTATATTATCTGAAATGCTTTCACATTAAAATAACTTTCTGACATTTTTGCCAAAATAATTTAGTGTTTGTTGGCTGATGAGATGGACAACCTGTCATCATCCTAAATACTTAAGTGCTGTTCATCTGAATACTTTAAAATACAGTTCGAAAATTCAGTGAAAGTTTTGTTTGGGTTGGGAAGGAAATAGTGGGATAGACGCATCCTGAATAGTATTTGTATCTGATTTCAAAGCTGAGGAGACAGATCTTTAGTTGTCAAAGGTTCACTGAAATAAACTGGTTTATACCACTTCAGGATTTGTTCCAGAGTTAGTGTTAAAATGATGATTGATGAAAGTGCTGAATTACAGTTATTTCACCATTTTTTTCAAGTTTTTCTTTTTAGTGAAATATGTAAATTAGACATTATTATCTTTTGTGTAGTTTATAAGATTTGGATAGTGGGAAAACAAGATTAGATTTTATTAGCATTTCATTAGGTCTTCATGCTGTATGGTATGAAAAAATGGTAAAGAATTAATATTTCTTCTTAAAGCAGAAATTACATGGTTGGAGGACTCTTATTTTAAAAGAATTCTTAGTATGTTAGTTTGCAGTGTATTATCCAAGATAACAGTTATGATGACTCTTACCTTCTTACCTGGAATGTTACATCATTGTCTTATTTTACTTAGTTTCTTCTGCTTTTTTGAAAACATTGATATTTTGTTGTTAGGAACTTTAAATGTAGGGCCCAAACCAGTAAGCTTATACAGGTTCTCTCTTTAACATCAGTTAAACAAGAAGTACAGTACTAAAACAAATGAACAAATTGTCCAGTAAAGAGATTAATGTTGTACATATGCATAGTTAAAGCTCCAGGTTTTCAAATCTTTGTGGTGGATGCACTTTTTAATTACTAATTAGAATCGCACAGAATGCAGACAGTTGCTGTATTTGCTTTCACACTCCCCTCATCTTTTTTGAAAAAAACCCTCTGTCACCTAAACATACTATTAATGGAGAATTCCACTTTTGTTGGACTTACCAGGATACTATGGGGTTCTTTTTTTATGTAGTCAAAAGTCAAGTGAAATGTGGCTAGAGAGCACCTAAATCTTTTTTTCTAGCCCCCTCTTTTTCTGGCTGTATGATATGGAAGGGCATAAATGCACATAAAAAAATCTTTAAAAACCCTGCCAAGAGGAAGGGCAATTATGTAGAGAAGTTTCTTTTCCCTTTATGTATATGCTGTGATCGTAGCATCTTTTATCCATCTTTGGCCTTGTGAAAAAGGGTAATGTTGCCAGTTATTTTGGGGAATTAGAATTAGGAAACCAAAGAAGGGCAGTACATTTCCTTTGGGAAAACTTTGTACCCGACGCACTCTTTTACGGTGATAGTCACAGGATAAGAATCTGAATGGAATATGCATTGGCACGACGAAAGTTCATGCTGCTTGAAGCATTATTAACTCTCCTTGCATACTCATTGGAAGGTCACAGAATGAAGCTCTGTGGTGCGTAGTCAGTGTCAGCAATAGTATCAAGGGGAGAACTCTGTTATAATATAGATGCAGTGCTAAGTGTTTGAGGCTTAGATTTCTTTGGCTTCTCCTGTTGCCATTTGGGGCCGACATCCCTGTAAATTGGCGTTAAGAGAATATACCTCATTTAAGGCTTTTACATCCCAAGAAAGTTTCTCACTAGTGGGTTTTTTTTTTTCTGTGTATATGATTATGTGGGAGAGTGCAGAGAGGCGCTTGTGTTTGTTACACACCCCCACGTACTGCATTTACTTGAATATAAGACAGCCTACTAATAATTAGATGCTATATATGGAAGACATATATATGTTACAATTCCCCAGGTATAGAACTGAATTACTGGATGTTTGCCTTGAATTTCTCCCCTTCCCAGTGCTACAGCAGGGAAAAGAAATCTTGTTGGGGTAAAGTAGCCCTCTTGCTCTCTGCCCCCCAACTTCTTCTACCGCACTTACTGTCAGACCCTGCTTTCCCTGAGCATACGACTGCCAAATAAACATACCTCTAATAATTTGCATATAGGCAAATTATTAATAGGTACCATAGGCTTAACTCTTCCAGAGGTGATGCATTTTACCTTTTTTGAAACTGCTACAAGTTTAGCATAGGTATTCTGTAGACACACTTTTATGTCTATACCAACTTGTATACAGTATAAACTCTGCGTGAGCTTAGTCCAAAGCTAAAAGGTTCATGATTTACCGTATAGTTCATTGGGCTGGGCTTCAGTAGAATCAACAATGTTTCAAGCCATGGTGACCCCACTGCTGTGTGTGTGTGTGTGTGTGTGTGTGTGTGTGTACTCCAGATACCCACTACAAAGGATCTACATGTTATTTAGCCCTGCACTCGTAAGTGGAACCAGGTGTTCTTGTCATGAGTCCTGGGATCCTGCAAAAATTTATATGCAGATGAGGTTCAGGGCAACTTGGTCCATCTCCACTGCAGAGTGGGGCAGCACAAATTATATGCGACTGGCTGAGAGAGGGGGAGACAGAGATTCTGGGTGAATGGTTTGCATCCCCATTTGGTGTTGTCTGCTAGACATTTAAGGCTGGTGAAGAAATAGGAACAACTGGAAATAGGAAAGAAAGACGCAGCTCAGTAGGCCTGTGCGAAGCAGCAAGTATTTACTACGGATTTGGATTTGGCCAACTTGGAGGGACAGTGATTTGATTTGGAGATTCAAATCACTGTCCCGTTTCAATTCAGCCGAATCAGATCTGAAGATTCTGCACCACTTCGGAGATTTGGCCATAGACTAAACAGGCAACAGTCCTCACTACACTGGACAAAGCTGCCTCCAGCTAGTAAGTATGTTGTCGTGGGGGTGGGGGCAGGGCAGCGCTGAGAGTGGAAACTATGCCCTGCTGCTTCTTGCCAAGCTGGGGTGCCAGGGTGGAGGCACGATGCAGGCACCACTTGCTCCAGGCAAAAGGGGGCTAGCAGCAACAGGGCATAGGCCGCCACTTACCCTGCTGCTGCTTGCCCAGCAGGTGTGGGATATGGGTGCCGCCGCACCGGGAGTCGGGGGCATGGCCCCGCCG
>NW_005841911.1:2324726-2356632 GCF_000455745.1 Alligator sinensis | reverse complement strand
AGGTGGCAGGCGGCAGCAGGGCATAGCACGTGCTCCCAGTGCTGCCGTCCTCACATCCCATGCCCCCCCACCCCTGGCTGGGCAAGTGGCAGCAGGGCATAGCCCCAGCTCCCCATGCTGCTACACTCACATTCCACCCTCTCTCCCCCCCGGCTGGGCAAGCAGTGGCAGCGCCCACATCCCACGCCCCCCTGCCCTGTCTGGGCAAGTAGTAGGCTGTGCCCTGCTGCTACTTGCCCCCTTCTGCCTGGAGTGAGCTGTGCCTGCATTGCACCCCCTCTCCCTGCCCCCCCCAGCCTCATCTGGGCAGGTGGCAGCAGGGCATCGCCCCCACTCCCAGTGCTGCCGCGCCTGCATCCTGCGCCCCCCTGCCCCAGCTGGGCAGCTTGTCCCAGCCACAGTCTCTCCCCTACGCCCCTTCCCTCCCTCTTCTGTCCACCACAACAGACTTTTAAGCTGGAGGCAGCTATGTCCAGTGTGGTGAGGACTGCTACCTGTTTAGTCTATGACCAAATCTCCGAAGCAACGCTTAATCTTTTCTGAATTGATTTGGAGGCTTCCGATTTGATTCAGACCTTTTAAGTGGTCTCCCAATTTGATTTGGATTCGGAGATTTGGTAGCCGAATCAGGCTGAATCTCCTTTGAATCGAATAGGCTACCGAAGCTTTACGCAGCCCTGCAGCTCAGCTGTGGGAATGAAGTGGGAGTCTAAATGTATTCAGTGTAGTAGCTCACCATGACTTGAAGAAGAGTTGGCATTGAGAGGAACTGAACACAATGGGCACTACTAGATATCTGATTAAAATGAGCTGCACTACCCTATTCTTGTGGTACGTTCCTGTTTTATCGTGATGCTCAGTGTTGGCTCCATTTAATCAACTTCATAGTTGGTTTCTATTACTGAGAACATGCTGCTTAAAGCATAAGATTTTAATGATAGACAGTGTTTTTAATGATGTTTCCTTGTATGCAGATGTAAGATGAAGAGCTTTTTTCCCCATGCTGGTTGGAGGGAAAAACCCCTTGTGTTACATTCAAGTAAATACTCTGCCTGCGTGTGCATACACACATCATGTAATACTTTTATTCAGTACTCTAGGTCCTGTGTCTTTTAGATTTTCGGTGTCACCGTGAAACGGATTAAGTCCACAGGACAAAGATTTTTCATCTTTGCTTCTTCTCTTTTGATTTTTACATTTTCCCATTTAGATAATTGGCTAATTCTGAGTAGTCAGAACCCTATAACCCTATAGCAAGTCCGCTTTATCCTGCTGTAAATTAGAAGAGAAAAAAAGGAAAGCCATAATATGTAATGAAAATGTATTTTCAGCTGAGAACAACTTCCATCCTTTGACCTTTGCTAACTTGTCTGTATTTTTGAACTAGTTCTCACATGTCATCTTTCAGATTAGTTCTTTTGAAGTGTTAACTGAAATTCCTTTGGACTCCTTAAATCAACTTCACCTCTGATTAACTTCTGTAGTTACAGTTCTACACTAGACAAAGTCATTTAATTGACCTTCATTAGTTATGTCTTGAAATGTCATGCTTTCTTAGGTGGTTGGTACTGAAACCTTTGTTTCATACAGGCTGTTTAATATAGTGCGTGCATATTTGAGTATATGCTGCTGAAGGAAACCCAGACTATTGAAAATAATGTGTGGAACTCCATCATTTTGTGTTCTGGCTTCTGCGGGGAGGTTCTTTTCTTTTCTTTTCTTTTTGCTTCTGTCACTGCAATTCCTTGTGTATGCAGTTCAGTGAAAAGTCTGTGTGCGTTTATTTGAAATTAATTTGGTGATACATTTAATTTGTAGGCAAAAGCCAATGCATCTGTTGGAAAATTGGAAGTTGTTCATCGCTTCATGAAAGAAGTTAATCCAGATGAATCAAAAATGAATCATGAGCAGAAGAAAAAAAGTAGCACAAATCAGCTCACGTCAGACACATCTTCATCTCTGCTAACGTCAACAGTCAGTGCTGTGGTAGGGCAGGGAATTTTTTGAGCTGTTAATGTTCCTGTAAAACAGAAATTGTACTTCACATACAATTCTTGGGGCACAATGATTCAGGGTTTATAGTGCCTCAATCTGGCAAAAGACTGATCAATTTCAGACATTCTCTGACTTGTGTGTGCGCACGTGTGGGGGGGGTGTGGGGAGAGGAGGGTGTAAGGCTTATATCAACAGAAAATAGACTCCTTTTAATCCTTGTGACCTATATTTGGTCTTAATTGTAATCATCTTAATTTATAAATGTTATTCATTCTTAACTCTGCTTCCTCTTATACATTTACTTAAAAATCAGTGTTAGAGCTGTTTTGATGGGGAATCTTAGTTTAGTTTCTCCAAGGAGGTGATTTCTTAAAGTAGCCTTGAATTCTTGATCACAATTTTACACCAAACCAAGCACAGAGAAAGGGCAGAATTTGTTCTCTTCAGTAATTAAAATACAAAAGCTTTAATGCTTTGTGAACAGGTATATGTGTCTGTGGCAAGAAGAGAATTTCCATTGGGACAAATTTGATTAACTGAGTTTCTGAAATTGTTTCAGGAATTTTCTACCTCATCAACATGGACAGGTACTGAGAATCAGGATGGTAGGTTATTACTGCATGGCACCTTTGATGAGGATGAATCTTCAAAGTCCTTTCAGGAAGCTTTAACTCAGTGGAGGCATGGAAATCATGAACTCAAAAAGAAACAAAACTCTATCAAAGCTGAAGCAGGTATTACTGTGTTGCATGCATTTTAAGAAAGAAACCCTCACTCATTTCGGTTGGTAGCACGTTTCAAAGCTTATGTGCTGAGTAGCCTAAATAAGCATTTATATACTCAAGTTGCCAGATATGAATTTTTTTTATAATGATCAAAATGACTGATCAAATGTTGACCAGCAGCTGACATTGCAGCTGGTTCCTGAGCCACTTGGTGTTGTGATTGCGATAGGCTGCGTGACTGCACCTTACATTTTCTGTCCAGCAGTTGCATTTGTGTAATACCATATTAAAAGCTTGTTAAAATATTACATTATTAAGTCCTAATGTTTTGGAATGGGCTACAAGTGTTACACAGGAGACTTTTTTTGCATGGTTATAGTGATGACTGCAACGATGATCTTCAAATGCACATTGGGTAAAACATGCCAAATCAGTATTAATGCTATTTTTTGTTTGTTTGCCTGTCAAAGCACTCCGAAAGTTGGTTAATTTGTTTCTCTAACTTCAGTTTCCTCCTGCAAGAGGCACCACTTTACTGGGATAGAATATTATAGTTTGTTTTCATTTATTTTTCAAATGGCAACTTCAATGTCTCCAATTTTGTTAATGGTTCTGTTAGTGGAGATAATGGATATTCTATAACATTTTTTAACAGTAAATATATTTTCCTCAAAGTGAAGTATTCTTTCTGTTCCCTAGTATGCAGACCTTTTTTTCCTATTCATAATACAGAAGATGAGCTTTCTATCAGGATTCCTATGTTCTATTCCTGACTCTCTGACTTGGGCAAGTTTGTTTAATCTCTCTTTTTCAGTAAAACCTGTAAAATGAACATAATAAGATTTAGTTGCCAAAGGTTTTGAGATATTCTGATCAAAGGCACTTGCTAGAAGTTCAAAGGGCTGTTGTCACATAACTCTCCTTCCTGGCTCTTGAGCTTTCATCCGAGACCTCAGTATAACTAGTAAACCCAAGGCATAAAGCCTTCCCCTGAGGCGAGCAAAACACATGCCTTGGGTTTATATGTATTACATTCTAGTGCCCATTCTTTTTCTCCCTTACAGGTCTGCCCCTGAATCTCTAAGTTTCAGGTTGAATCCTCCCTATGATATGATCAGTTTAATACTAAAAATAAAATCTTGCCCAGTTGGATTTGTGCCAGATAATCTAGCTCTTCAGTAATATATGGAATGGTAGTTTTCTGTTCTCTTTCTAAAGTGTGAATGGTTTGGCACTTGAGAGGTTCAGAATAATATTGAACTTTTACTAATAGCTTTTTCTGTGATTGGGGTTTCATTTGGAGACTCATGGGCCCTGCCTTTGTGTGTGTATATGCCTGATTGTATATGAGTAATCCCATAGGTTTAAATGCATAAACGTAAGGATGTATATAATTGTTTGGAGGTTTAGGGCTTGTGTAACTGTTTCGAGGTCTCCTGAGTCCAAGTGCGTGATCTTCAGATGGTAGTGGAGGTGATGTACATGTCCAGAGTGTTGTGTAGTGTGTCATAGTCCTAAATAGCTAGTTCCTTTTCTTTCATTGGTGTGAGACAGCCTTAATTTCTAATTTATGTACTCTCAGGTTAGGAGTAGTGGAAGAAGCCAGATAACAGTTGTAGGTATCTACTTTTGCCTAGATCCTCAATTTTATCCTCTCTCTTCTAAACAAGTGTAAAAGGTATACTTTGGTCAGAAAAGGTATATTGATATTCAGTTAAATCCAGTCAATTCATGTTAGTTTGTAAATTCACTTGGGTCAAATATTCAAGAAATATTCAAGAAAATACATTGAACAAAACATGAATAATGCAAGAAAAGTAATATTTGCAACTTTTATGTAGACAACTAAACTGACATTTAAATGACTGATGTGCTATTAATTGGAAACAGATTGTATGATTAAAGTGGAGGGAAAGTTAATGTACTTGAATGATATGCAGACATTTCCTTTGCAACTTTTATAGAATCCATGGGAATTTGTGAGGTACAGACCCATCTTACACTTTCAAGAGAACCTGTTCAGATTGAATTCAAAGAAGACAGCTTGAGCTATATGGAAAAACTGTGGCTTAAAAAACACAGAAGGTATTGATAGAATCAGTGGGTATTAATAAAAGAATCCAAAAATATGTGCACTTCATTATTATCAGATCTAGCTAAAACAGTTTTTCAGAGTTCTGGTTAGTATATTAAAGCCATGCTGGAGAATGTTAAATGCACTTACTATAAAATGTGTGTTTATTGTCAAATAAAATAATGACGCCCATGTTTGACATTATGATTACTTCAGAACTGTTTTTAAAGAGAGCCTATTTAATCTCAATGAGGTTTAGAATTTGGAGTCATTAATTGCAAATAAGTTTGGCAGAGGTTTAATTCATTTTTTGGGATATTCATTCTGCTAAGAATGCACTCTTTGAATCATGGAGGCTCCTAAACCTCAAGCTTTCGGCCAATTAGATGATATAAATTGCAGAAAACAATTCTCTTTTAACCCTTGTGACTGAGTCTGTCAGGTCCTGCGTGCCCTTGAAGTGAAAATGGAGGGGGCTCTGCATCTTTCAGGGGTATCAGCCCCTTGCAGAAAGAGACACCAAATTCAGCTCATGTAAAAGTGGTAGGGTCAGCATTGATTTAACACCGTGGCATGTTAGTAATTATATATGACTTGAATCATCTTTTTATTTTGTTATTTAGAACTCCCATTGAAAAAGAACCTGGTATTCAGGTAAATGGATTCAGACCTGGGCAGTCAATGGTAAATGAATTTCACAATGCTCTGGGCAGAGAAGGAAGAAATGAGGAGGAGGAGGATTTAATAGGTTTGTTTATTTTGTTGTTGTTAATTGAGTATATTAAATATTTGAATTCTTTCCCCTATCCATAATCACCTTTGCATATACAGATTGTTCCAAATTCATTTTGAGTAAAGGTCAGGGTAGAAGGTGACTAAATGGATATACAGAATGGATATAATAAAATTAAAAAAAAATGCAAAATGTTAACTTTTAAAATAAACAATGACTCGTTCCCCAAAGGAAAAAACACACTCTGAATGAATGTACTACTCTAAATCTGTTTCCCAGCTGAAGAGATGAAACAATATTGGACATCTCTTTTTAGAACAGAAGTATCTGACGCTGTTCCTGAGTTCTCTGAATCTTCTTTGAAAATTGAGGTACTTGATAATGTGAGTATATACTAAATGATAAGTCTTAAAATAAAATCTGAAGAGTTTGATTTAAGTAATCTCTGTATTTTAAACAAATTTTATCAGTTAAAAATTAAATTTGGTAATTTAATGAGAAAAATGTCTAGACTTAAATAGCCTCTATTAGGTTATTGCTTGTATAGTTAACATTTTTTGTTGTTTTACCATTGTTATTATCCTTGCAATCATAAAGTTTAACTCTAAAGATACATGTCTAATGTTTCTTCACTACTGTGGCTGTAATCTTTCAGGCTTTTATTCACGCTGGTATATGTTATGTCAGTTGATAAATTTAATTCTTTCCATATCTTTTTATTTTTAAATTAGTCTTATGAGGATGACTTAGAAGAATCAACCAACTTTATGGTGACAGAACTTGGATCAACTAAATCGGGGAACAAACAAAGGTAAACAAAACAACTTGCTAGGGTTTCTTATGTTAATGTTGTTTTATTGGAATTGAACCAAGCTTTTGTGATTAACACATCAGAGCTGAGCAAATGTTTCACTGTGAACTGTCTAGTAAAATGCCATTAACCTGTGTGCTTAAATTATATTTTTGTACTTTTTAGATTAAACATTACATTCTTAGAAAACCGAATTGAGTCGTTATGGTCTCTCTTTCCTGAATATAAAAATTTGAGTAAAAAATTTCCTGGAGGGCCACAAACATAGTGGTAGTCCATGCTGCTAACTGTGTTCTAACTTTGTGTGGTCTGCTTCTACAGCACCAGTCACAGTTTGCAAAGCATCAAAAAGCTGATATTCTTGTGAAAGAAGTAGGGGAATACTTTGGTGTTGATATAAAATGATTGGGTTGTATCTTAAGCTTCAGTGAAGACTGCCATCTTATCAGCCATGGCATTAATTTATTTAAAGCATGCATACTGTGCATATCTTCTCAACTTAATTTTAAAAAAAAATGGTTAATTTGTGCTAGGTGGCTAGATACTTAATAGTTCTGTCATTTTACTACTTGCTGTCCCCTGAATGTTCTCTAAGAATGTGACTGATAACCATTCTTCACAGCAGTTGCAAGATTTCAATCCTATCTTGCTGAAGTAAGGAGTTGCAAAAGCCTTATAGGACATGGGAAGCTTGTCTTTTATAGGCTTTGTTGTAAAGCTGGTAAATATCAAGCACAACCAACTTAACCTATACTCTTTTATAATGTATTTATGATCTGTGCATGTTGTGTGTCAAACTTTTAGAATAAATGCTTAGTAAGCAAAAGAGTTATTCTGTTGGTTATTCTATGCCAATCCAGTATTTCTCTAGCACTTAAATTGCAAAGTTAAGACGAGATTTTCAAAAGCACCTGAGAGAATTAAGTGCCCATGTGCCATTGCATATGAATGAGAGCAGGACACCTGAATCTTTAAATCTTGCTCTTAATGTTTAGAAGTGTCGTACACCTCTGCATATGAACAAATCTTGGCTTCTGTATAGACTTTAGCCTCTTTGTACTTTTACACTGGGATGTTGTAACGGGGGGCTTGCTCGGGGTCTGTTTACTGGTGGCCCTGCCCACCTGTTATGGGCCAACCACCTGCCTTCTCGCTTGCCATGCCTTGTTGTTAATTAAGCGGGAGGCTGCCCATTGTATGCCCCAATGCCAGGGAACGCTATCTGTGGCTCTGTTCCTCCCCTACACTGTAGCCCAAGCCTCCCAGATGGTATTTGTAAATTCTTCTTTATGTTGGGGTCTCGGCTGCTGTGGGCCTACCCTTCTCTCTCTAGCTAGGCCTGTCAGTCAAAACCCCCCCAGAAATCAGGGTTTGACTCCCAGGCTCTAGCCCTCAAAAACAAAACAAAAACAAAAAAACCCCTCTCGGGTTCCTGTGCCCTCTGGGGCGCTGGAGTCAGCTCACCCCCGAATACTGTACCCTCTCTGGCGCTGGGGTCAGCTCACCCCCGAATACTGTACCCTCTCTGGCACTGGGGTCCCCACACTGCAGTGGGCTTCTACTGAGGCCTCCTCTTTCCACAAATAGCCTCACCCAAACCACTGGTCTTAACATTCAACACAAAACATAGGCTTCTAAGGCCATATAATGGAAAAATAATAATACAGAAACAAAAGAGGCAATATGCCTGCTTACTTTAGATGATCATGAGGATGGCTCACAGCATGGTGTAGTCTTCCAACAGAGACTACAGCCCCAGCACCATGGTCATTGAGATGCCCCCTCCCTGATGCCCCTCTGGCCTTCTCCACTTGCCATTTGTAGGATCCTGGCCTTCCTCTTCCTGTCACCTGACTGGCTGGCAGGGCTTGAGCCTTAACCCCTGCTTGACCGGCCGGCCATGACTGGAAGGTTCTGGATTTAAAGGGACCACCCTGTCTCTTAGTAACAGGGCTAGGGTTCCCTGTTACAGATGTGCATGCAGAGAAGTTATAGACCTTATGAATGCAGTATCATCTTAAAGAAGCAACCTCATCTATAACTTGGTATTTCCAGATAAAATATAGATATCAGTAAAAACCTTTATCTGTTTAATACATTTTTTATATGATAAAATCTAAAAAGCTATGTAGAGTACTGTCATTGATGTATCTATATATGCAACTCCTATAAACTTCCAGAAGAAATCTGAGTTTTAAATTTGTTAATCTTTAGGAGGTCATGTGTTATTTATGAAATTTCTTCCAATCTGTCTCTCTCTCTGTTTTATATAAAAAGAGCTATGGGACCTGAACACCAACAGAGTACAGTGTCACGCTTTTCACCAGCCCAAGCTCTTGATATAACTAGAAAGTCATTTGATCATGTACCTTCCACAGCTGATAAAAAAGATCTTCTAATACCTCCTTGGGACAGAAATACTGCACCTTTGGAACAAATTTCTAAAGGTAAATAATGGGGATATTATTATTTTTTCTTTCTTGACACTTTATTTCCTTATTTTGGGAATAAAAAGTATTTTATGATGATTTTTTATATGTTTTTATAGTGGTGGTATAACCAATTAAATACTATCTTCATATTTTGTAAAAGAAACAAATGTTGCTCATAATCATTTCTTCTTGCATGTCCCCCTTGCCTGTTCTACTCCAGTTTTTCCATAGTTCTGCTTGCTGCCACCCCACCCCTCTCTGCTCTCTCTCTCAGTTGCTCCCCATTACTGCAACTGTGTCTTCTTTTGCTACTTGCAGTTAGTAGTGACAGGAATCATCAGTGAGGGGCAAGGGGTGACAGCAATGGCTGCAGTACAGGTGAATTTTATGATGCAACTGCCTTATTTCAGCCCACTGCTGCTTAAAGATTAACATCCCCTATTTTGTTATATAAAGAAAAATGACTTAAATGGTCTACATCTATGTGCAAAAGCTCAGGATAGCCCTTGGACTAAAAATGTCATTCACCTTCATTGATCAACACACAATTTGTGGATATGTCAATTTTTAAGAGCCAAGTACGTTTTTATATTTGCAGTTTCATTCTCTTATCTGTCTGCTGGGAAAAAAGCTTGCAAAAGTGTAGATACTTTGTTTTGCGATGCCACTAATAAACATTAGAAACAGAAAACAGTGTTTAATCCACATTCTGAAGAGTAGGTTAGTTTACTATGCTATTTTTCTGTAATTGAGGTTAGTTATAGTTGAAGTTTTAATTAATTTTTTCTGTTTTAACAAATAAATTGTATTTGTATGTGCTTAGTCAGTCTCTCGCTCTGCATTTGGTTCAAGCTTCTGTTTATTTTAAGGCTAAAAGGTGAAAGAGAAAATGACAATTGGACTCTGAGGTGTGCTATATATGCCCTTAGGGGCAAAGGAAAAAAACCAAATAACTGTCTAAAGGGAAAAAAAAAAAAGAATCATTATGGTTCTGCACACAAGAGAGGGATATGGCTCAAGAGTATGTATTCTTAAGTGCAACCAGTCTCAAAGAAATTTTACTTACTTTCAAGTAGCTATCTTTAGATTTATTTAATTGAAAATATAAAGTTACCTTTGGAGTTATTCAGCTACTTCCAGGCAAACATTACAGTTTTAAAAATGAAGAAATTATAAGGTGAAGAATTCTGTAATTCATTATTCAGTACAGAATTCTGTGTTTCTGTCATTTTAGGAGTGTCAGAGGTACAATATGACTGAGTACATTCCAAGATAAAGATATTCGCTATTATGAGTCTGATTTTTGAGGTGCTGAGTGTTTGCAGTTCAAAGAGCAGTTGGGTACCCTGTATTTTCAAAAATTGGGTTATACATTTTTGAGAGTAGGTTGATTTTGTGCATGTATGTGGCTTGTTTGGTGTCTTAGGGCTTAGTTATAAGAGGAAAATCCTTTTATACTACACTCTTTTTTGGAATTCCTTGAGAAAAACGGTGTTTGCTTGTAGATGCAGTTTATGCTCATTTATTGCTTGGTTTTAGTTTCATCAGGACAGACATCTACAGCAAGCCATGCAGGAATATATACTGAGTGCCATCATTCTGCTACAGGAGAAAAAGTTCTCAGCATTCCTCACAAAGGAGATATAACTGCAAAGGCAGGCATTAAAACAAACACTGATAGAAGATTTCTTTCCTCTTGTATGCCACCTGAGAAGTCTTTTGGCCTCCCTAAATTAGCCATAAAGACACCTTCCTCCAAGTTGAGATCACTGAATGACAGTGCTGATTCAGCGGAATTTAAAAGTTTCTCCAACAACCAGAGCATGGCTTTAACTACGAAGTCCTCAGTGGTAACCTATTAAATCCCTAATCTCTCAATATAATAAATATGTTGAATATTCTATGTATTTGCCATATTTCTTTCTTTCTTTTTTCTTTTTTAGATTTTACATTGTCAAAGTAGGGTGGAGTGGTTTGGTTGTTAATATCTTGGTTTTCATGAAATACTGCAGAATATGTAGTAACAAGATAACTTACATAAAAGGTATGGAAGTCATTAGGTAAAAGTTTAGTGAGAACAGCAGAAGATAGATTCCCCATGTTTTGATTTTTCAGATATGGAAAATAAAAGTACTTTCATAACCCCCCTTCCTTACCTACTGCCTCTGTCACCCCTGCCCCCATTCTACCTCTTCTCCACCGCCCCCCCTTTCCCCCCCTCCCCCATCGGCCATTTTCACTTTGCTATGTGGTGGTGTAGGAAAATGAAGCAAAGAGATGACAAAATCCAGGATCAGAAGGGCTATTCATATGCAGCCTGTCACTCACCTTGCTTTCCCTCTTAATTTGGTTGTCACAAGTTTTATATACCCTTCGATTTTAGTCTCAATGTTCAAACATCTCTCAGAGAGTCTAGAACGGAAGGGCAGGTTTCGTTAGCTTCTGTCTTTTCATAAATGCAGCGTGTTTTGTGTGCAGTCAGGCACAAAATCATGATTTGCCTTTTAAAATTCCAAAGCTGAATGCTTGACAGAAGAGTGAAGATTAGTTGATGCAATACACTGAGCATTTTGCTAGTAATAAGTAATAGAGGTTTCTAATATTCAGTGTATAAAGATATAAACATCAGGAAAGAGATGCTACTTTTATTTTAAGTTTTATGAAGCAACATTCTATTAACATTTAACTTGGCATGACATGGTACATGTAGCCTTTAGCTGTTTTTGTTAATATTTTGTCTTTTATTCAAGTTGTTACAGGAAGTAGCCCGAAGAGAAAAACCTGTTTCTACCCAGTACCTCGGACTTGAGAATTTTTTTAGCTTGGGTGCAAATTCTAAGCAAGTAACAACTGAATCACTTCCATCATTGTGCTCTGATTCCAGCCCTACAGATAGCATTTCATTTTCAGGTAATACTGAGAAGTAAAACCCTCCACCACTATGTCACTTATTGAGTACATATGCTAGTCTATATGGGCTTTTAATAGTAAAAAGCATTACCCTCTTTATTTAAGCTTTTCCTAGGTTCAGTTTTGTAATTTGCCAGTCAGCATTATGTGCAGATAGTTAAAAAGCCTGAGGCTGAATTAATTCAGTCTTCACAGATTAGTTTAAGATGCATAGATTGAACTGATAACCAAGTGAACAAACATTCACTTTTGATTCCAGAAATGTGGCCATATGCCTGCAGTGGCTCAGGTAAGAAGCTGGGGGCACTAGAGCACACCTCTAGGCTCAGCTGGAGCCAGCAGCTTGAGCCAAAGCTAGCCCATCCACCCTGCAAGGAAGGTGCAAAGCATTGTGAAATGCTGGGGGAGCGCGAGTTGACTTGAATCTGGAGGGAACCTGGGACAGAAGTTCAGTAAACCGATTTACCTTAATTCAGTTAAGTCTGAGACTACTTCCAACCAAGTTTATCTTAAACTGGTTTGGGCCATTTTGAGTTCATGTACACTGCACTTCTGTTGTGTTACAGATTTGAACCAGTTTCAGATTACTTTTACCTGTTTATGTGTAATTTCTGTCCCTAGCCCAGGATGATATAAATTGGTGCAGCTGTCACACTAAGAAAAGCAACTAGCTGAGTAAGGAAGTATATGCTGGCCTCCTGCTTCAGGTTGTAAATTGTACCACCATAGACTTTACAGATTTATAACTGTTGAAATCACCTGAGCATTTGGACCTCAGTTGCATTTTCCTTGTATTAAATTTTGATTTAGCTTTTTTACTTTAAGTTGTCATTTTTATTGTTTTTAATGTTTTATATTAAGCTCTCTGTGAGGTGACTTGTAAATAGTTCATAGGTATGTATTTATTTATAAAATATAGAACATACAGTTAAACATAAGATAAAAATCATGTCATGAATTATTTGCTTATCATTTTAAAGGGGGATATATTGTGTGACATTTTTACTGATAGTACTGTTTATTTTTTCTGGGCAGCAACCACAATCTTAGAGAAAATTAATGTGTAGAATGTGTATATAGTTTCCTGCCTCTTTGTATGACCCATGGCAATTTTAATTTCAGGAGCTGAACAGTGGGTCAGAATGCGTAGCTTAAGTGACCATGCTGAAGAGTCCATAGTACAGGACATATGGCAAAGTGAATTGAGCAGACCATCAAGTGGTTTGAGACAACGAAACACACATGCTAGAACTTTTCTACAGAGATCAGTGCACAGATCACCTGTTGGTAAGAACTGTTTCAACAAGATAATATATTGTTGAAGCCCCATTTCAGCAGGTGATGTATTCAACTGACTGTCTTTAAGTGTGTCAGTAGCCATGCTGACTTCAAGTGATGTCCTGGATTAGGATATTAGATCTGTAACTTATACATTGTAATTCATTAGTTATTTTATTTCTCTCTGCTATTTTTTTTTTTACTCTTAAAAATGTGTTCTAAAGTTTTAGGATGTAGTTAATTTAAGTAAGATCTAAATATTGGAGAAATAACTGCAGTCCTTTCAGATGCTCCATGAAGTAGTACACAAGCCCCAAAACCCCAGCTTTGATTTGTCCTTTCCCATTGAATATTGCATACAAACTTTAAGTGGAAAAAGATTCACAAATCAACAAATGTTTTCTTCAGACTGCCCCCAAAGATCTTGCTCTCAACATTTATGGTGGTGCTGCACATAGCTCGGCGGTGAACAGGTAGCAGCTCCATAAATTCTGTTGGTATTTAAGGTTTGTTTGCCCGGAGCCTACTGTTTGGGCACATCAGGCAAACCCCACAGCAGATCCCCATAACATGGCTTAAATGGAACTGTAGCCTCCAGACAATTGGTTCTGGCATTTATACAGAGCAAACCATTGTCTAGAGTCAGTAATTTTGGCTTTTTTTTTTTTCTTTGGACTTACTAAGTATTTACCAGAATATGCAATAATAAGCTTTATGAGTTGAAAATTTGCTCTTGATGTCTCACGGGGAATTGAATCTGACCCAGAAGCAGTTGGTTATCTATGGTTGCCATTAGCTTATAGCATGCATAAATGTATTTGCAACTGCTTTGTTGCAAGTTTGTCTGACCACAAGTATCCAAAGATTGTGAATTGTACCATTGACCAAAGATATAAAACAAACCAATGAGAGAGAGTGATAAAGATATTCGAGGAAAACTAAGTGTAGGCTTTACCTTACCTGAAGTTTGCTGTGTTCCGAGATGGAGAACTACAGGACTTAATAATCAAGTTTCATGGTAATTTACATTTTTAACTGCCTTCATCATGGATGCTGAAAATCTGAATGCTTATGACAAATGCTTAAAGTTTCAAGATAGTTTTAGTGAGCTGTATGTATGAGTAATTGCCATTTTATTTGTATCATTAAGAATGTTCATTATAGTTTTGGAATCACTTTAATGTAGTTGATACAAAAATCTCTCATAAATATATAACCAGTGTAATTGTTCTTATAACATTCCTTATGAAACAGGCAGGCTAGAAAGCTATCTGGTATGTTAGTCCTTTTACTACACAGCTTGTAACTGTTTATACTTACTGTTTTCCCTTGATTCTGGCAGAAGAAATTTATGTTTTCTTTACTGTTTAAAAAAAAAATATTGTTGTTTTAATTGAGCATAAATCCACTGCATGCTTAATGTAGGCATTTTTATAATCTTCAGAAGCCTGTAATGGCTTGTAGTGCATTGGCTGCTCACTTGTAGAAGCTTTACAAACTGATTGATTGAAGTTGCTTTTGTTCAAAGAAAAATGCCTGTGCAGGAACTCTGGCACCTAAAAAAATACATATTTTTAAGAGGCAGATTTTTATATTCGTTTCTAAATATAACACAAGCTCTTATCTGAAACACCAAATTTTTACTGTAACTTCCGTAACTTCAGCTAGCTTACACATAAGAGATCGAATTGTTTATTGTATTAGTTTATACCATTCATGTGCAACAGATCAGTAGGATATTTATCTTAAAAGTGGTACCATTTTTCTCTCTATGTGCAGGTAGGGAGCAGATTATGATGTGATCTTTTGGAATTTGCATGACAGGGAGTAGCAGCAATATACAAAGTTAAATTTTTAATTTAAAGAAACTGTAATTCAGAAACTGTTGCTATGAGAAATACGGACAAATTGATTTCAAAAGTACTGCATTTTGTAGTTGATTCCTGTGACACAATCATAGAAAGTTAGGGTTGGAAGGTATCTTAGGAAGTCCTGTAGTCCAACCATCTGCTCAAAGCAGGACCAACCCCAACTAGATCATCCCAACCAAGGCTTTATCTAGCCGGGTCTTAAATACCTCCAAGGATGGAGAGTCCACAACCTCTCTGGGTAACCTGTTCCAGTGTTTTACTAGCCTCTTAGTGAGAAAATTCTTTCTAACACCTAACCTAAACTTCCCTTGCTGCAACTTTAGCCCATTACTCCTTGCTCTATCATCTGTCACCACTGAGAATAGTCTAGATCAGGGGCGGGCAATTATTTTGGACAGAGGGCCGCTTACTGAGTTTTGCCAAGCCATTGAGGGCCGCAAGACAGGCAGCCAGGGGCAGATAAATATTCATTTTCTAAATTTTTTAGGGGTCCCGCAGGCTGGATAGAATGGCCTGGTGGGCTGCATTTTGCCTACCCCTGGTCTAGATCCATCCTGTTTTGAAACCTTCAGGTAGTTGAAGGCTGCTATTAAATCCCCTCTCAGTCTTCTCTTCTCTAGACTAAATAAGCCCAGTTCCCTCATTTCTCCTCATAAGTCATGTGCTCCAGCCCCTAAACCATTAGAGCCGACCCTAGGAGTGTGTGGGGCCCAGGGCAAATCAGTCTGTACAGTGCCCCCTTAATGCTGCATGGGGCCATGGTACCCCCCGCAAAGTACCACGGGGGGGGGCGGGGGGCAGGGAGGGCTCCGTGCTTCTTTCGTGGTGCAGGGCTGAGCTACCAGTCCCTGCAGGAGGGGCTGCAGCCACTCTGCTCGACTCTGCGGGGCCCACCCATAGCGTGGGGCCAAGGGCGGTCACCCCCATTTGCCATACCCTAGGGACGGCTGTGCCTCTGCTGGACTTTCCAATTTGTCTACATCCTTTCTGTAGTGGTGGGCCCAAAACTGAATACAGTACTCCGGATGTGGCCTTGCCAGTGCTGAATAGAGGGGAATAATCACTTTCCTTGACTTACTGGCAACAGTCCTACTAATGCAGCCCAGTATGCTGTTAGCCTTCTTGGCAACAAGGTAACACTTTTGGTTCATATTCATCTTATTATCCACTGTAACCCACAGGTCCTTTTCTGCAAAGCTGCTGCCCAGCCAGTCAGCCCCCAGCCTCTACTGGGGCATGGGATTGTTCCATCCCAAGTGCAGGACTTTGCACTTTTCCTTGTTGAACTGCATGAGATTACTTTTGGTCTAATCCTCCAATTTGTCTAGGTCTCTCTGAATCCTAGCCCTACCCTCCAGCATATCTACTGCTTCCTCCAGCTTCGTGTCATCTATAGACTTGCTGAGGTTGCACTCTGCCATCTTCCAGGTCGTTGATGAAGACATTGTTCAAAACTGACTTCAGGATCAACCCCTGGGGCACTCCACTTGATACCAGCTGCCAACTAGACACAGAACCATTAATTACTGCCCTCTGAGTCTGATGCTCCAGCCAGTTTTCTGTCCACCTTACAGTCCATTCACCTACCCTATACTTCCTTAGCTTGCCTGTGAGAATGTTGTGAGACCATATCAAAAGCTTTGCTAAAATCAAGGTACATTGCATCCACTGGTCTCCCCACATCCACAGAGCCAGTCATCTCATCGTAGAAGGCAATCAGGTTGCTCAGGCATGCCTTGCCCTTGGTGAATCCATGCTGATTGTTCCTAATCACCACCTTGTCCTCCAAGTGCTTAGAAATAGATTCCTTGAGGATCTGCTCTGTGACTTTTTTTTTTTTTTCCCAGGGACTGAGGTGAGACTGACTGGTCTACAGTTTTCTGGATCCCACTTTTCCCCTTTCTTAAGTATGGCCACTAAGTTTGCCCTTTTCCAGTCATCTCGGACCTCTCCGTATTGCCATGAGTTTTCAAAGATGATGGCCAGTGGCTCTGCAATCGCATCAGTCAATGCCCTCAGCACCCTTGTGTGCATCCTGTCCGGCCCCATGGACTTGTACATTTTCAGCTTTTCTAAATAGTCCCTAACGTGTTCTTTTGCCACTGCTGACTGTTTACCTCATCTCCAAACTATGCTGCCAAGTGCAGTAATCTGGGAGCTGACCTTGCCTGTGAAGACTGAGGTGAGAGGCATTGAGCACTTCAGCCTTTTCTGCATCCTCTGCCACAAGGTTGCCTCCCCCATTCAGTAAGGGACCCACACTTTCCTGGACCTTCCTCTTGTTACTGATATACTTGTAGAAACCCTTCTTGTTCCCCTTCACATCCCTTGCTAGCTGTAAGTCTAATTGCGCTTTGTCTTTCCTGACTTTATCCCTACATGCCTGAGCAGTACTCTGATACTCCTTCCTAGTTGTTTGTCCAAGTTTCCACTTATAATAAGGCTTTCTTTTTGTGATTTAATTTACTGAAGAGTTCCATGCTAAGCCAAGCTGGTCTTCTGCCATACTTGCTAGTCTTTCTGCATATCAGGATGGTTTGTTCCTGCAGTCTCAGTAAAGCTTCTTTAAAGTACAGCCTGGTCTCCTGGACTCCTCTTCTCCCTCAGACTGGCTTCCCAGGGGTTCCTAACTTCCTACTCATGAGTTCCCTGAGTGAGTCAAAGTCTCGTTCAGTGACCTACAATTCCTCATTGAATTAAAGCTGCAGTTCTGAAGATGTGCAGCAGACAGAGAACCCAAGGCCTTTTAGGATAACTTTTGTAATAACAACAAAATTAATTTCTTTATTACAGTACATCCTGATAATAAATCTTCCATGGCCAAACCCTATTCACTTTACTCATCCGAAATTCTTATTTAATACATACACTTTTAAATACTCATAGTTTCATTATTTTTGCATAAAGATAGTTATGAAAATGTTTCCAGGGTAGCATGCTAAAAAACTGTGATTAAATTTAGTCAGAGCTTCAGCCTCATATCTGTGCTGTGCATATTACAAAGTCTCAAGGAAGACAAATTTATAATGTTGTTATAAAGAGTTTATTTTTGTTGTTTTTTTTCCCCATGGGAGTTGGATGCCTAATATCATCCTTTGGAAATGGTACTATTGTGGATATCTGAAGTCATTTTTTATCTACTTACAAGTTTTCTTTCATAAAATTTCCATTTTCCAATTGCCTGTTATGAAAGTACAGGTTTCTCTTGCCAACCACAGTTTTACCAACCACAATTTTGAGTATGCACGCTTCATATTCTAGATACCATTTTGGCTACTATGGTATACAGTTTTGAGTAAACACAGTTTTCCACTGCTGCCCATCAGCCTCCCCCCTGCCATTTTTCCCATAAGCCTTTTGTCTTGCCAACCATGGTTTTGCCAAACACGGGAACTTTCAGGAACCTAACCCCAGCGGTTGGTGAGGAAAACCTGTATACGTATCCTAAACATCTGAAAAGTTAAACAAGCAGTAGTAAGAACTTGTCACCCCATAATAAAAAGAATAGAATGTTGCATCCTATGTATTCAAGCCGTCTTTCTCATACAAATAACAATGCTAACTTTTGAGTTGAGACTTTTTACATTGCACATCCCACAAACTCTGACCTTAATAAGTCACTGCACTGCTCTGTGCGTCGTTTCTCCCACCACTTATTTTGTCTGTCTTGTCTACTTAGATCATAATTCCTGCCCTGGAGAGTTTATCTGTGGCTATGTGCTTCTACCTAGTCCAATGTAGTCTGCATCTTAGTCTGGTTCTCCAATTGCTAATGTAATTCAAATACTAAATTATAATTGCATAGACTGTAAAAAGAGAGAGAAGGTGTAGTTAAGTAATTCAGCTCCATCCATGCTGTTCTCGTGAGTTACTCTTGTCTGTCTCAGCCACTGCCTTCCCCAGGCACATAACTCATACCGTTTATTTCTCTCGTGCTGGGCAGGCAATTTGACATCTTCATTCTTTAAAAAAAAAAAAAAAAATCACTTGGCAGATTCAAAACTATCCATTTTGAATTCAGTGCAAAACATGTGAAACTGTCATTTATTTTATTTATATTTTTATAAATGTCAAAACTGGAGAGATTTACTTAAAGAAAAATTATGCCAGGCTGACTGCATGTACAAGTTTCCCTTGCTTTATGCTAGACATGTGCTCCTGGAAAACGACGCATAACTCGAACTCGCATAAAGGGAACCCACTTTACAATGTAACCAATAGGGATATGTTCCAAGAGCTCGACTGTACTGACCACCAGACCCATTTCTACCACTTTTACAAGAAATGTTGGTACTCACCAACAGCAGACAGTACACACAAGCACAGTGTACTATCATAATGAGGATGGCAACTACAGAAACACATGTTGCCAACAATGAACAAGGAGCACAGATTCACACAGGAGACTATATTTTGGTGCATGTCACTCCCACAGTTCACCATGCAAAGCAGCTGACTGCGGACTTCCACCACACCAATAGCATGAGTGAATTTGCCTCGCACATAGCGAATTTGTGGTATAAAAAAGATCATCTCATGAGAGCGAATTTGCACGTACAGAACCTGCATAAAGTGAGGGGAAACCTGTATAACAATTTGTAACCTGGACTCAGTTTTTCCACAGAAAATTGTATACCTCCTAAAATACAGTAGTATTTAAGATACAATTTGACAATTATATTGTGTTGAATAATTAATAATAATTCATAACTTTTTAACTTCATTTCATTTGATTTGGTTAATTAGAGAAAAAAAACATGATTTGCTTTTTATTTTTATTTCAGTGACTAGTTTCCCGAGACCTTTATCAGCAAATATCCCGCTCTGTGGAATGATTAAGAGTCGTCCTATCCCGTGTTCACGTTCTCAAATAAGACCAAAAAGTTCAACCAGTCAGCTGCTATCTACAGTTGTTGCTGAAATATCCAAATTTGAGTTTGATGATCGAACTGAACAAAATGATCCTCTTTTAGAAGATATTGCTGATCAACAAGCCTTAGCTAGTTTGGAAAAAGAATTGCAAAGTCATATAGGTATTTAGTTAAAGTGATAACCTACATGTCATGCTAGAGCATTTGTAACATAAGGTCAAATACTTGTTGATGTCTTGATATGTTTTTGAGTCCTCCTAGGTTTGTATTTATAAGACCAATCCTTCTAGACCAGTGGTGCTCAACCTTTTGGCCCTGCAGGCGAGATGAGTGGCATGGGCCAGATCATGTGCTGAATCAGACTGTGAGGCCTGACACTACCCCCTTCCTGCTCCACTCATGGGATTGGGCACCAAGGACCTGGTGCTGCCCCCTCCTGGCCCCTGCATACAGGAATTGGGTCTCTGGGACGTGGGACGGTACACACTGTGGCTGGGCTTGGCCCTGCCCCCTCCCACTAGGGTTGGATCCCAGAGGTCGCTTGGCCCTGCCCCCTCCCACTAGGGTTGGCTCCCAGGGGGCCAGCACCACTCCCTCCCATCCCTGCATGCTAGAATTGGCTCCCAGGGGCCTGCACAGCCCCCTTCTGATCCCTGGCATGCCGGGATTAGGTCCAGGGGCTTGTCACTGTCCCATTCTGTCCCCGACACCAGGAGTGAGTCCTAGAGTCTGACGCTACCTCTGCCCAGCCCTGTGCACTGGAATTGGGCACTACATTCAGTGCATAGACCCCAGAGTTCCTCATGGTTCTGAAAATCTGGCAGCAGGGGAGCTCCCATAAAAACCTAGTTTCCAGACCTGTGGAGAGCCCTGCAGGCCAGGGGTTGAGCACCCTATTCTAGGGTATGCCATGTTCTGTTTTTGTGGCTAAACGAGATTTAGGCCAGACAATAACATCCCAGCTCCGTAGAAACAGGTTTTAGAGCACTCTTGCTTCTTGAACCTCTTACCTTCTGTGCTCCTGTTACAGAAATCTCACAGGATGTGCTGAGTGCCTCTACCAGGGATATGAGTTTTTGCAGTAGCTGCCTGCTTCCTGGTTCTTGCATTGGAAGCATAATTAACCCTTCAGATGAGAGAGGAATCTTATTAATCCTGGTGGCTGATGGCCAATATCTAGGGGAATTTGTTTTAACCGGGGTGGCCAACACAAAGTGCTACAGGTAGCTTGGGCAGCCTCTGTTTGTGGCACGCAGCAGATTGCAGAGAAGACAGGTAGCACAGTGGCAGATAGGGCAGGGAGCAGAAAGCAGAGCAGCAGCTTGGTCAGAGAGCACAGGCCAGGGAGCAGAAAGCTGAGCAGGAGATTGGGGAAGAGAAAAGCAGCACAGTGACTTAGCTGGTAGGACAGTGCTGTTCTATGAAACTTCTTAGAAACCTTATATATTAGATACTGTATTTCTGTTATGTGTGTTATTTAAAATGATGCAAAATATTTCAGATCCGCAGGAAAAACTTTGCCGCTTAACCTCTGAAGACTTATCAGCTTCCAGCAGACATTCAAAGAAGATAAGTGAAAATATTACAGATTTCCATAATAACCTAGAACTGAAAGACCACAGTAGAGTTGATACTTTAAGGTAATTTAAACCTGCTGATTATGGTTTTTAAGGCTATATTAAAATATCTAACATTCCAAGCATCTTAAAGACAGTATATTAAAAACTTAGTTTTCTGTTTGTATTTTACATGCCAAGTATAATGTAAAATCTGTGTCATCTGTGACCTGCTGTACTGATGACATTTTTTGCAAAAAAACCCAAAAATCCCTAACATTTTTCAGTTACATGGCATAACACTTCATTAAACCATGTAACATGAATAGATGAAAGTGTAGGAATTCATCTATTAGAATTAAAAAGGTGTTCAAATTATTAGTAATGAATTGGCTGGGAATAGCAGAGATGTTAAAATATTATTGTGTAAATTAGCTCAGTAATTTCTGTGCTATTCACTGCACTTTTGGTTGGAAAGACACTTGTTTGATAGGAGCAAAATTGTAAGAATTATTAAATATGAAAGTTCAAGACCATGCAATGTAACTTGCATCTCATGGTTTTAAATCTAGTCTATGTTGTTAATGTTTTCTTAACATAACTTCTTAATTTCATTATTTGATTTTTTTTCTTTCCTTTTATTGAAAACAGTAGTTTTCATATACTGTACAGAGATGTCTTAGTGTTAAACTCTGCAAGGTTAGAGGCTTAAAGCAGTGTTGACGTTTCCACCTTCTCAGTCACTGTTTGATGCCTGAAAAAAATTGTACGATATTATTCTATCATTTAAAAATGTTCGCTTTTTTTTTGCTTTCACATTTATAACTTGGGATCCTTTCTTTTGTGCCTGTATCCATGTGAATGAAGTGCTTTAAGTATTTGTCCATCTATTAATTCCACTCTTGGCACACATTTGAGTGGAGTCTTTTATCCCATATATTGGCTCTGGTTACAACCTCTTTCTCATTGCCAAGTGCATTGACAACTGCTATCCCAAGACTGTTCCTTAATTCTGAGATTTGCAGTAGTGCCCTATGTGAGCACACCCATATGTTGTCATTTAGTTAAGCAAGAGGGAGCTAAATCAGAGAGATTGCTTCAACAGGTTATTCCACATAGTTCTGTTTCCACATGTAGCTATCACCTGTCATTCCTGAGTGGGTACTATTTCAAGAAACTGAATATTTTCTGTCTTGGAGTAATATGGGAAATTTCAGCCCAATTGAGGGAAAGGTTTCTAATGAGACTACTACTTTATACTCAAAAAAGGATGGAGGATGAAAGTTTAGTTCTGATTTTGGGAGTTCTGAATACCTTAATCAACATTTAGAATAGTCACCTGATCCTCTGTTTTATCTTGTTTAGATAGCAAACATCCTGCAGACTGAAATATTTTTTTCTTTCACATTGCTGTACATCCACCTGACGTGTAATATTTAAAATTTCTGATGGATCAAAACCACTACCAGTACCTTCACCTCACTATAACACTGGGTATATTCACTCCCTTTGAACCCTTGATGTTTTTATCCTCTCTTCTGTGTTTCTTAAATTTCTGTGTGGCAGCTACTTCAGCTAGGTAGAATGGGGAGATAGGATATCAAATGTTAGGGCCTCCGCCACTCCCTTAGACAATTTCAGAATGGGAGAGTGACTCAAATGATATTCTAAATTCGTGCCAAAAAATAGAGTTCTGTTTTAATCACCCTGTTTTGATTCACCCATTTAGATTCTACCTTATTAGAATGAAGTTTGAGGGAAAATGTATCTAAGGTACATCCCTTAAGTTTGTAGGTTTACAGCTACAGGTTAAACCCCTTTGAGCATCCCCAAGGCTGAAAATAGATGTTGCCTTTGTGCTTCTGTAAACATTTTTTTAATAGTGGCACAAAGCCCAAGCAAGCAGACATCCATGTCTTTTGTTGCTCCACAAATACCTAAAACTGGCTGTGACAATAGGTGCTATAAATTTGTGCCGTTTTTTTGTGGCGGGCATCTATTTGATTTATGGTGGGAGAGTGTGGCCCAGAGCTGCCCTGTGCTCTCCAGCTGTTTTGGGCAGATGTTCCCAGGTCTTCAGGGGCCCAATCCTTTGCACCAAGGAAATCTCTTGCATGGGTATTCCTAGAGCATGCAGGATCGGGCCCTTGAAGTACTTGCCTGGTTTTCCTGTTTGCAGAGTTACACCCCTAAAATATCCTTGCAGGGGATTTGCTCCATTCAGGCTGTGCCTCTGCAAACAGGGGCACCCCACGGAATCCAGGCAAAGTTGGATATACTGTATGTTGAAACTCATCTGGATAATCTTTGGGCTGAAATCTGGTAACCTTTCAGTCTTTCCTTATGAGACAAAAAGAATCTTAGGCTATAAACAGAAGTTGTCCTTGGAGCACAGACTAAAGAAGTCTGCTTCTTTAGGCAACATAGACATTGCCTGTTGTCCCTTAGGCTCAGGCCCCTGCCACTCCTGGGATCAAGCCCTCGGGGTCAGGCCCCTGCCACTCCTCGGATTAAGCCTGTGGGACATCTGCAAAATGGGGCTACTGACTTGGTGCATACCACTGCATGTGGGGGAATCCCAGGTGTGCCCTGAGTCTGTTCCCCTTTTTTGCAGCTCAGAAATTATCCAGATGAATTTCAGCATATATCTCAACTTTTAGAATTGGCTAGATTAGATCTTATAAACACTAGGGTTCATGTCACAAGTGCACAAGCAGACTTTGCTGGTTCCTTGAGAAGCATCCCCATTATTGATAGATTCAAGACTGCCATAAATTCATTTATTGAACATAATCATTCCTGAAAACGTGCTACTTTTGTAGAGTTGTTTTGTGATTTGCTTTTAAATGAGACTTCCTGCACTCTCTAAATTTGATCAGGGCACTGCTTGGTAAGCACCAGGAGTGGAGCATATGTATGGACAAGCACTTGAAGCAGAAAGTGTTACTTCTACAGGAACTGGAGTTTTTTCAAAAGTATTATTTATATATATTAAACAGTTGGCTTCTCTGTTTGAGACATTTTATAATTTGGCTTCTGAAATAGAGAAGCATCTGAGTAGTGTTTGGTCCTGCATTACCTGGCTATAAGACCATGAAGGGCAATTTGAGCATGTGTTGCCCCAACAGAAAATATTATCCAAGAGAGTTCAATCTTGATTGCAAAGGGCACAGAAAGCAGAATGTGTATATATAGACAACATGTAGAAAAAATTACCAGTTACTATATAGGTTCCTAACTCTTTCCCAGGGAAGTGGAACAGCATTATTGGTTGCTAGATACCTAGAATAGCACAGAGTTGGACAGAGGCAGGTGATAGAATGGTGATATTTAGTGTAACAGACTTGAGGAAACTGTTTGGAAGGTGAGGTGAAGAAAGGGCACAGTCGATCAGGCATATATGGGACATGGATTTGTTATGTACACCTGTATATGAGATCCCAGTAAATAAATATGGGATGATGGTTGAGAGAGAGATGTAGTATTATGGATCCATGCCCAATCAACTGAAAATAATTTTGGCAATATTGGATTATTTAACTGCATTTGTTAACATTAGTTTTGCTGTAGGATCTAAATTCATGTCTAAGACATCAAGAATAAGGTGTGGTCTATATCTGGCTGTGCTTTGGGTGTTTCTTCCCAAAATTGATTTATTTGAGCCGGTATTCTTGATAATAAGGCCTGCAAATATAACTGTATGAAGGTATATGAAGAGTTCTTGGCATAATAGTGAAATCAATAAGAATAATTTTATTTGGGACTTCTATAACATTTTGTACCTTGAAAGCACTGTATAACATAACTAAAAAGTAAGTTAGGTACTACAATGCTATTTTCACGGACGGATTTTGTGGTTGCCTTTTAAACTGAAATGTATCTTTTGCTATTTCATTTTGTATTCTTTGTATCTTCATTTGTATACCTTTTGTATCTTATTCTTGTATCTTTTGTAAGATTTTGTATATCTTCTTTGTATATCTTTTGTATTTTCTTTTTATATAGTTTGTATCTTAGTTTGTATTTTTGTTTTATTTATTTATATAATATTTTAAATAATGTTAAGGGTACCTCTTTAGCTTAATGAAAAGGCCCAGCATGACCTCGGGGTTTGTTGAACTCCTCTTGGCACCTGTTACCTCCTTGTAAGCCTAAAAGCTACACCAGAGAGAGAGAACACCATGTTTCAGGGTCTTGCAAATATTTTTTGCATACTTCGTGCAGTACAACCTCATTATAATGAGCTCCCATGGGACTGGGAGAAGAGTTTGTTTAGAAAAATGTGTTCATTGTAATCGGTCTACTCACTGCCTTGCATCATAATCGTGATAAATGTTTTTCTTATGCTAGGAGTGGGGGAGAACAGGGTTTATTATTATGTTATAAATGGGGTTTATTGTGTTTTTACAAAAAATTGCCTTACTGCACCTTTTCCCATCAGACTTTTTGCCAGATAAGTACTTATTGCCGTGATGCAGGTAGGAAACCAGATTTAAAACCCCTGTGCCTTGCATGTGTACACTAAAATGTGCATACTTTAAGATTACAGGAAAATATTTTCAGAGAGCTTCAAAATACCCCTTTGGTAGAGAGAGTAAAAATGGGCAAGGTAATCCAACAGCATACCTTATGTTAGCAATGACATAGTTTTCATAACTTTGTATATATAATGGTCAATCGTATCAAGCTAACATTAAAAGGAACTTTTGACAATCACTGTCTTTCGTTTGCAGTGATTGTGATGAAAACTACCCTGAGGAGGAAGAAATTCTGAGAGACAAGCAACTGGTTCTTGCCCTACATCGACCAGCAAGTAAATAACTTTGCTTGACATAAAATGAGTAGCAGGCATAGTCATCTAGGGCACTGTAAACTTTAACTGTTGAAGACTGCTTTGTAGGTTACTGATATGATTAAAAGGTGTTTGAAAATAAAATCATATGTGGATATTGCCTTTTACTTTAATTTATTTTTTAGCAGCAGCAACTTGTCTTCAATAATATTGCAACTTTAAGATTCTTTTACTGAAGACTTAGAAAGTTAAGGAACAGGGTGCTTAATCCTGTAAGTTGCCTGTTTGTTGTAATGCACAGGTGGGCAAAATATGTCCTGTGGGCTGGATCTGCCCTACCAACTAATTGTATCCAGCTTGCTGGCTGGCAGCTGCCAACCCCTGGGATCTGGCCTGAGGGTGGCCATTGGCTCTAGCTCTGTCTGGCCGCCGTGTGGTACTAGGTAGGTGGACGGGACTGCTGCTCAGTGCTGCTGCAGTAGCATCAGCTGTGGACCCTGGCAAATGTCTCGATTCCCATCTGGAACTTGCTGGGTGTGTCCACAGCTGATGCTGGTTCCCGTCTGGGGTTGCTTCCGCCATGTTGGGGTGGTGCCAGAAAATGCCAATGGGGCCAGCAGGTTGAATCAGAGATGGGGATTGGAGCATGTTTCAGCTCTGGGCAGGGTTTGCAGTGGGAAGGGAGGTGAGGAGACAGATAGGATTTGGGGCATGCTACAAAGATCTGGAGAGTGGGGAGAGAGAGCAAAAGGGAGGATCGGAATATGCTATAGCTCCGGAGATGGAGAAAGATTGAGAATCGGGGCATGGTATAGCTCGAGATGGAGAGAAGGGAGTGGGGGGAGAGTGAGAGAAAGGATTGGGATTAGGGCATGCTACAGCTCCAGGATGGGAGGGAGGGAGGGAGGGAGGAAGATGTGACCCTCAAGAGGACACCAGAACTCATTAAGTGGCTTTACAGCCAAAATAATTGCCCATCCCTGTTGTAATGAGAGCTGAGGCAGTGCAAAACATGAAAATCTATAAACAGGTCTGATGGGGGAACCTACATCAGAACACAGGAAAAATTTGAGCAATTCTTAACAATTACGTTTTTACCTCTTATCCATTTAAAACAGTTGTTAGTCAAGGGGCTTAATTATCAGTTCCTGTCTGTATTTAGTCCTGTTCTTATGTTCCGGCATAAGAACTGATTGCTCTACCATACTGAAAGTTATGGTGGAGCAACTAGTGCCAAATTCAGAGATAATGTGCAAGACTGTAATATGTCTTAAAAGAAAGTAAAAGTAGAAGCAAGCATATTTCAGTGCTTTCTCTGTTCATATGGAGCCTTATCAGAACTCTGAACTTGCCATGTCAGTGTTGACTAATAACAATTTAACACCTTCTTTACTCACTTTTCTTGCTATAGTCTTGTTTTCCAGCCCTTCAGTATGTAACTATTTCTTTTTAAACTTGTCTCCCTGTGCTCTGCATCAGAGGGAATTAAATGCTCTTTTTCCAGAAATTCACTTCTTTGTGTGGAAGAGCATTGACAGCCCCAACAGAGATCCCCCATTTATCATGTCCAGTCATCTTGGAGTACTAAGGGACTCAATGTTATAAGCCTTCAAGGATGATATGAATATCTCAATTTTCCTTTTTAAAGTAAGAGGGGTTTTTTTGAGCTCACTTTGGTTTCTCTTTCTGACTTAATGGTAAGGCCTCAGAATAGACTGTCTTTTTAACTTGCTACATCTATATCATAACAGGTGAGTTGAGAGTACTACAGAAGTACCAAATCTGCCCATTTCTGTTCCTTTCTGAGAGTCTTTACAGAGTTCTCTTTTGGTGGGCCTCAGGTGAGGAGGGGTGGCACTATTTTAAAGATACCATTTGAACAGATTTTTAGATTTCCATTCCAAATTCCCTTAACTCAGCTTTTTTGCCCTTGGGAATAGTAGTAAAGAATCTGAACACTTTCCCCTTCTTGCCTCCTAAACTGTTGTGTGGCTAAATGAAACTGTTACTACCAGTATATTAACCTTTGGAAGAATCCATTTGCTACTAGCTGGCCCACTATTTGAATGAAGTGGGACTTTCACCCTTTTGTTAAATATACACCTAAAACATCCTTTTCACGGATGACTTCTTGCCAGACAACCCAGTCACATTCCTTTTCAGAATAAATGTTTGTCTTTGGAATGGCGCAGATGGTACCTAGTGATGCATATTTAAAAATGTGGGTGATTACACTATGCCACATAAGGTTATTCTTTTTATAGATAGATATAGAGAGATATAGAGAGATAGATATAGATATACCTATATAGGTGAAGTATTTATTCAAACACTAAGTAGGCATTTTTCCTTTTTAGTAATACTATATTTACCTAAATCTTTTTTCAGAAATGTCTGAAAGTACATACTTGCTTCCATTTTTAGCACCAAAAAAGAATTTAAGCATTAAATCAGTACTTCAAAGTTTTTTAGTTGAAGGGAAATGCTTTAAGAGGAAGAGGTTTTTTTTCGTTTGTTGTTCAAAGAAATTGTTTGCAGATGGAACTCATGACGCTGCCTCCGAGTGTTAATATTCTCAGAAATTTGAACATGGGATTCAAATGAGATACTTTAGCTGTCATAAACGTCCACTGACAGGAAGCTTCTTGCTTGATATAACTTCGTAATTCAGAGATGATCAGGTCTAGAAATAGACACTTTACAGCATGACATCTGTTTTTATTATTTTTGCATGATTGCTTTATGTTTGAAAAGAATAGCTGAGAAATCTTTCATTTTTGCTTTCAGTGTAATTGTGGCAGATAATGTTATAATTGTATTTAACAAACATGTTTCTGTGGTGATTTGTGCAAGAAACATGTTCTTCTACTATAGCAGATGGCACTTTGCTTATACCTCAAAGCCCAGGTATGTTGGGATTATTAACCAACATGATTTTCAGTGTGCAGTTTCTTGCTAGACTCTGCTGTTAAATGTTATCATATTTATAGTAAAAATGGGAAAAAAAATATTTTATTTGAAAGCAACTTGGATCAATGTGTATTTTACTGATTGTGTATTTAATTAAATACAGCGTACTGCTATGTATTGGACATAACAGATAACATGAAACTATCTGGACATGATTAAATTGTAGTGAGTTAAAACTTACTGCGGAGTAGCTGATGCATGACATGCCCATCTGCCCAATGTTACCCCATGGTAAGTAAAAGCTAAACTGGAAAAACTTAGCTGTGATTCAGTCAGAGGTAACCCGCTCAAGGTTGGGAGAAGTGGGCGGATGGACAGTTACCGCACATCGACTGTTCTGCAGTAAATTCCTGTCCACTGCTCACGCTCTGTAGGTTGCTTGTCCCTACCCTCCTAGACTTGTCTGTTGAGTTCCATGAGCTCTATAATAAAAGTACCTGTAATGTATTGTTTATGCATAGCGTTTTATATGAGTTTGTAAAATAATGTCAAACAGAAGGGTTTTTAGGCCAGCCTTAGCTGTTCACTGAGAGATGGAGGATAAGAGACCATACATGAGATTCCTGCATACATGCAACCAAAAGTCTCTGCTTGTTTATCACAATGCAAGAAATAATGGCCACAAGCTAGCAGAGAGCAGATTTAGACTGCACATTACGAAGAACTTCTTCACAGTTAGAGTGGCCAAGGTCTAGAACAGACTCCCAAGGGAGGTGGTGCTCTCACCTACCCTGGGGGTCTTCAAGACGAGGTTAGATAAGCATCTAGCTGGGGTCATATAAACCCAGAACTCTTTCCTGCCTATGCAGGGGGTCGGACTCGATCCATTGAGGTCCCTTCCGACCCTAACATCTATGAATCTATGAATACACTCCACATGCTTATATGCAACATAACTTATTTCAAACACTTTACTGATATTGGGGTAATATGATGCTTATTATCCCACATTTAAGGCTTTTTTCACCTAGTTTTCTACACCCGTTGTCCATTTACTGAGGAGACTGACGTGGGTAGGTTAAAGCATTTTAAGCATTATCCTCTTAAGATATCTAGTGCTTAACACAAAAAAAACCAAATGAACAAAAAGCAAAAAACAAAGCTGAAGTATAAAACTGTTCACAAGATTCAGTCTTAGTGTTTTGTGGATGGAAACAGTTTGTGAGAGAACTGCATCACAATTGTTATTTAAAAATACGAGCTAGGATAGTCTTTTTGAAGTCTATTTAAGTATAAATATCTCATTATCTAACTGCACTCCTATGGAAAAAGGTTGAGGCTGAGAGCTGGCTATTCTATAGAAAATAGAGTCCCAACATAACTGCTAAAAGGAAGCTGGGGGAAAAAAAAGGATTAAATTTGGAGTGAACTGCCACAATTCCTCCTGTCATCTTCCCTATTGTATTGACTAAGGAACTGATTAGCTGTCTGTTGTCCTGAACATGTGTGATAAAAATGATTTGTTTTGATTTACTGATTAATACAGTGCTGATCTAGTGATTTCAAAATGCTTTTGATAAATATGACAGTTGTATAATTGGATTGGCTTGTAGAATGTGAAAATAATCATTTAAAAAAAATTACTGCAATTTTCAAAAAATGGCCTTTCATTTCAGGTGCTAAACTTGAAACTTTATTGGGTCTTATTTTAAGAGGCATCAAGTGACATACTGGTGAAAAATCGGCAGTGCATTCTCATTCAGATCCTTGTTATCTTTTAAAATACTTATCTCTGTTCTCCATGGGACTTCAAATAATGAATCAAGCTGTAATGTAATACTGTAGGCCTGTAGAGCCTAGAGTGTTTTAATTTCGTAGGAGGAGCCATATAAAAATTGCTTGAAAACCCCTGTAATGAAGATTCAGCAGAATCAGGGTGACCTAACCTAGAAAAATTGCATCTCCTCTGACAGAATGCTTTGGAAAAAACATCTTCAACCCCATTTGCTGGCTGAAAAGAATTAACCCATAATCAGTCAAAGCAGCTTCTTTCATAGAAACACAGCCTTTTATGAAGTTACCCTAATTGCTAATAATGGGACATATCAGATCTAATGGATCATTGATCCCAATTTCCTGACTCATTCCCTGTCTTCACAGGAAGGATATACTCCTTCACGTCCATCTTCCTTAGATAATTTACTAGATAATTAAATGCTACTACCTTTGCTTTGCTGCCAGCATTCCAAAACTATCATCTGCTAATATCATGTCCTAGAAAAGTTTTCCTCTAATAGAGAAGAATGACAGTAATAATGCAAACTTGAGTCTTTATAAGAGAGAGCCCACTTCTTTTTGCTTACCTTTCACACTACTGTTGCAAAGTGACGCAGTGCTTCATGTTGAGTCTGTTTATTGACCTCTGGGATTTTGACTGGCTTGAATTATTGACGTGAGCATTCTGTTTAAACTCCTTGCTATGCTTATACCCTAGATTAAACAATTTATTTCCCTACCATTCCCAGTCTTTCTTGTCTAGAGAAGCAATGAACCAGATTCTGTTATGACAATATACCTAGACAAGTGGCTGGCAATCTTTTTCGGCTGTGAGCCAGAGTGACCCCGTTTGGGTCAAATGTGTGTGGGTGGGTAGGAGCTGGGAACCACCTATTGTTGCTACATGTCCCCAGCAAGGGGAGACTACCTGCTGCTGAATACTGCCAAAGTCCCATATTTGTGGGCAGGATCAAATGGCTCCACGGGTTGGATTCAGCCCATGAGCCATAAGTTGATGACTCCTGACCTAGAGAATCAGGTTAGCCTATTATAGTTTCTTTATGGCCCTTCTGTATGTATGTGACAAAGAGACTACTATAAAAACAGACATTCTACAAAATAATTTGGGGTTATATTTTTCATACCTTGCTCCAAGCAGAAATGATAAAGAA
>NW_005841911.1:2298214-2324658 GCF_000455745.1 Alligator sinensis | reverse complement strand
ATAAAAAATAGACAAAATCTTCTACTCAAAATAAATCTACCTTGCTTTAATGGTGATACCTTTGTGATGCTTTGATAGTTAAATGTCTCTCACCTTTTACCATTACAAGAATGTCTTTTCAGAAGTTTAAAGTGTTCTGATTAATATTTTGTTTGAGCTGAGAACTGAGATAAAAGATGCCAGTCTAACCAAGATTTTTCTTAATACAACACTGTATTTCTAAAAATGTGTGTGGATGGTTTTTAAATTACAAATGAAAGGATTACTACCACATATTAGTTTCAGATATTTCCCACCCCCAGCTATAGTTTTAATACTTTAGGGGGTTTATGTTCCATTACTTCTTATTATGAAGCAGATTCATTTTTTCTTCCTTAAAACACAGAGATATTAATATTTAAAAGTGCTAAACAGCATGCAGAATAACTATTTTTCACTACAATTTTCAGTACAACTATTGCTTAGAGATTCACCTCATAGAGTAGGTAATATAACTAATGTTATATAACATTTTAAAAATTCCAGTCTGGAGGAATGTCTTATTGTAGAATATCTAGAAAAAAATGATATAACAGTCCATTAATATCTCTTTGGAAGATGTGTTCATCTGGACTCATTTGGAAAATTTGATATAGCTGATGTCTTCCTGATATGATCCCTATAAGGAAGGGTTGTACCTTAGTTACTTTAGTGTGTCTATTTCTTCCAGAAAAAGAAACTAGCACATCCACATTTCTGCACCATCTTCCTCCATGCTCTTCCATGTATACGTTATACAAGATTAAGGAAGAATGTCAGCACTTTAGTTCCCCATTCAGCTATGACGAATTAAAATGGTTAAGGTATATCATAGGCCTGAGAATGGAAAAGTTCACTGGTCTGGTCAGGATGGCACCAACTTCCAATCCCTCCCTTTCATCCCCCTTTGCACTGGCCCTTTGTCAGAGGGACAGGTTAGTAATTGCATCTGCACCTCTGCAAGCAATTGTTTGGGGGGGGTGTTTACATTGATACAGGTCACGAGAAAACTGGTGAGGGGGCAGGCCATGTACTGCATGCCAAAACCTCCTGTCATGGTGGTTCAAAATAATAAAAAAGTATTGCATTTGGCCCTAGTTAAGGCAGCATCCACTGTCAAGCTCCTCTTTCTCTCTGAGTCATGTAGTAAGGCCTTATAAATTGAATATGTGTGTTTGAGTCTGAGAAAAGAAAAAAGGTGCCCTGAAATTAAGTCAGTTTACATTTTGATAGATTCCCATGCATTTGTTATACTTTTGTAGCATATAATGAGATATATTTCACACTGTGCTATCAGTTCTTTGCAAGATGTGTTTCATAGGTTCCAAGTTTAACACATTAAGAAGACAGTTCTGTGGCGTAAGCAGCTGTAAGGTTCTGAATCCTTAACATTTCATTGTGGTTGAATCCATAAGCTACCAAACAAAATGTATGTCAGCATAGGAGAAAAGAGAATGTGAGACCAGGTTTATTTTAACTCATAGAATGGATGGTTGAGCAGTGCTTTCATTCATCCTTGCAATATAAGAGGACTTTATGATGCAGTAACATTTTTAGAGTGGGAAGAGAGGGAATCATCCTGCTTAATAACATGGCTGGATATCTCTGATTTTTTTTTCCCTGAACCTTTTATGAGAAGCCCAATGTCTACCTTCTGGTGACCTGCATCTGTGTAGTATTTTTGAAAGTAAGGACTGGTTCCAAAGATATCCCCCTGCCCTGGGGGTATGAGCTTCCATCCATACATAGCATGGTATGACCTTCCATGCATAGCTTTCTAGCATGAATTTAAGCCTCATTACCACTTTGTTATGTAAAGTCCAAGCCTGGGACTCTTGCACCTCAGTCCATCAGTCTAAATTGTCCCTTCCCGTAATTCAGAACAACCTAGGAATAAATAGAGATTCACTGCAAAGAGTTGCTAGGAATAAAGAGGAGAAGTGAAAGGAAATTACAACTTGTCATCTCCAAAGTCTCCCAACAGTGGGAAGAAGACTTAGAAGAAGGCTTGTAAACAGTGAGGGTTAGAAATATTTCTCTCATTGTTATGAAGGTCAAACAAAGAATATTAACAAAGTTTATCAAGAATAATAACTTTTCAATGCCTGGCTAATCTTGGAAGGGAGGGATCAGGGGAAATGGCTAAGGGGAGAGGGATTGTCTTTGAGGAAAAGGAAAACGACAAGTAGCTGACCAGATGATGACCTACAGAGCTTCCCCCTGACCTGGGAGCAGTGACCTGAACCTATGACATTATTTAAAAAGGCGGAAGTAGAAGTAACTTGATGATGCAGAAACACACTGTTTTGCTACCTGTTTTCTACAGACAAAAATAGCCTCAGGCAGCACCACAGCTCAGTCGCATACTACAGTTTATAGAGAATAACTGTTCCTCTAATCCTTTCCTCCTCAGACTCAGATCATATCCAGGGACTTGAACACACAGCAAGTTATAGGAAGCCACTAGCAGTCTAATGGGAGCTTTCACCCAAAGTATTCAAGTTCTTGAAGGAGAGTGCCCAGACTGGAAATTTCATCAACCCAAGACCATGGTTGCAAACAGGTGTGACGGGCTTGCTGGCAGCCTGGACCCTGGATTTTGAAAAGGTCAAAAGTGATTGGAGTGGGGAGAGGCTGCCTCATCCCATCCAAGGGCCTGGTAAAGAACCTGACCTGACAGGGAACTGACCTCAGTTTCTGGATTGGTCTGTTTTGCCACCTGGAGGGGATAAAAGGACAGTGCACCTGGCTCCTGGGGACTTCGACACAGGACGGGGAAGAGGGGCTGAGAAGAGCTGGTTGAGCTGACCAGCGGGGTGGAACAGTTGCCCCAGAAGAACCCTGGAGAGACTGCCTCACAACTGGGAGCAGTGAGAGGTCACTCAGTGCACAAGTGGTGTGCAGTGGGTCCCAGGGCAGACCGAAGCCCCAGGAGGCGCAGGTGGCAGCTCGGGCACTCCGATCCCCTCGTGGGAGCCCAGGCTTGGCATAAGGGTGTGTGTGGATTGGATGCTCCAATCCCCCAGTGGGAGGCTGGGCTTAGCATGCAAGCACTGCGTGGATCAGATGATCCCCTGGCAGGAGGCTGGGCGACATACAGATTGGACACTACGACCCCCCGGTGTGGGGCCAGGCTTGGTGTGCAAGTGGTGTGTGGATCGGGGGTCTGATCTCCCAGTGGGAGGCTGGGCTCGGCACTCGGCGGGTCCTGGACGGGTACCAAAGTCCCAGAGCATCTGATTCCTGGCGTGAGGCCAGGCAGCTCAGCATATGGGCACCACGTGGAGGGACTGGAGCTGTGGGCAGCAGCCCAGGCATTGGTGGCTCAGTGGTAAAACTCTTGAGGGGTGAGTTGCTGGCAAGAAGGAATCCCCACTGGGGAAAGGTGGGGATTCATTCCCCCCTGCTTCCTTTCTCCTCATCACCCCTCCGAGGTGCCTGGGTTCTGTGCCTTAAATTTTGTCAACCCGGTGCCTTACCGTTTGGGAACCTGACACCTCAAGCTTTGTTATTGGATTTCCTCTCTTAAATGTATATGCATACCTAACACTTACTGGGTCCCCTTTGCTCCCCGGGTTCCCCTGCGGGTACCCAGGGGAGTGTACCTTTACTACCCAGAGTTCCCATACCCTCCGGCATACATATTATATCCAAACCCTATTCCTCCCTTATTAAATGGGATATGGTCAAGATGCAATTGGTGTCTTGGCTCTACTTTATAGGGAATAGGAGGGGAGCTGCGCACCATAAGTACCTACATCTCCCACAGTACACAACACCCACTAAATCCCTTCAGTTGGAGAGGGGGTACCTCATCTGAGTACCACCCAGGTTACACAGGCATTCATTTCTAGCAGCAGAAGTTTCTGAAAAATTCAGACATCCCTCTCCCTGGTCAGCTGTTCCTCTCTCTGGCAGTCCCTGGGCTGGGGAAGCATACTCAGCATTGCCTCACTGCTCTACTCCCCTCGCAAACCAGACCAGGAGGGGAACATACAGGTATTTGTTCTTGTGAGATTTGTTAGACCCCGACTCCATGTGATGCCCAAGGACTAGGGAGAGAACGGATCGATGCCATCACACATCACCTGCACACATTGCTTGTCAACAGCTTTATTCAAAATGGAGACCGCTTCGGGCCAGCTCCAACAAACCGGGGAGCAGCGACAAACATTAGTGTTTTCTTTATTTAGATACCTTGGTTTATGCTCATTAACATTTACCCTGCCTTTGTCCCTCCTTTGTCCCACCCTTAGTCCTTCCCATTTTAAGCTCCACCCCTGTTTTACTGTTTACTTCATTAGCATGGAATTGCCTATGCATTTCACTTATTTGCATATTCTTTTGCTATGAGCGCATGCTTAAGACCCTGACCCCGGCTTCTTTTGGTCACTTGTGATTTCTTGCTGATTTCTTCACCATCTCCAAGGTCTTGCTTCTGCTTTATCTCCTAACGATAGCTGGTGGTCTGCATCCTGTTCTTTTTACACAATGAGCTATATGTCTTACAACAGTACGATATTGTTAGGAAAATGCTTGCCTAAGCATCTTGCAATGTTACTTTTAACATACCATTCTGCCTTTTTGTTGGCAGCTTGCTTTCAGCTGCAAATCTAATACTCCCCAAGATCGAAATACTGTCATCCTAACAAGATTGTTTCACACAGTCTGACACTTGGAAGACCTTTCTCCCAGAGGTGGGGGGCATGTTTCCCCCAGGAGAAATTGAAAGAACACTTGTACAATCATAGTTTCTAATGGGAGCGTGGTGCTTTTCCTGGTAAAAACATAACACTTGTACGTGGCCTGTGGCTATCACAGTTCAAATGTAGTTGTGGGTAAACTGTACCCTGTGCGTCAAAGTTTGCCTTTCCTTAGGGGGCTAATAGACACTATTCTGTTTACATTTCTTTATATTTGAATTATTCAATGATGACTTTATTCATTAAAAAGTGATTTGACTTGTATAAGATCAGGCTTCTGTGCTGAAAATGCATTGTTCATAGAAACTTTGCCAGTCATGTATTTATATGAGAGACAGTGAATTACATTGTCCTCTGCAAAATAGGAAAATGCCATATAATGTATTCCCCTATATGAAACGCATTTTTCTTTTGATGAAAGCATGAATCCCATAAAATACATTGCCTGTTCAGTAAAATGTTGCCCAAAGTATTACAATTGTATAATGGATTTGTATACAGAGGTCAGCCCAACATTTTCATCCTCTAGCCTCAGTCTAGGAACACCAGCATCCCTGATTATGAGTCCCTAGCAATTATCATTTTGGAGAGAGAGCCGCTGTATCCTGATAACGTTTTGAAAGTGTCTGCCTCCTACCCTTTTGTGAGGGTCCCTGGCTGTCACAGAACCTGTAAAATACAGCAGGCAAGTACAGTGCAAGGAAGATATTGTTCAGTACCCTCTAACTTGGTCACTGCCTTAGTTTTTTCCCTTCAGTCTCTCAAGTTGCTCGGGAATTAAATGATTCCTTTCTGCTGTTGGGGTGTCTAGTAAAAGGCTTCATGATCCAGGGCAACAGTGGGTGAGACATGTCACCCAGAATGAATACGGAATGCAGAATATTATTAATGTTTATTGCAGTCCTGAGAGTAAACCTTGCATCTTTTTCATTAAAGAAAATAAGATGCATTTTGACACACCATGGACTTTTCCAGATCACCCCAGTGCAGTGATCAACTAGGTCTTGGCACACTGTGGAAAAATATCCCTTTTTCTTTATGAACTCTGAGGCCTGGTGACCAGGCAGAGTGGTCGTATCCACAATCCCAATATCGTTCTGGAACCTCAAGCATAAGCAATGCATAATACATTGATGGGTTTTTAAGCGTTGTGATTTGGACTATCAGTTTCTTTTCCAAAGGTGAGCACACCTCCATGACAACAACCCCAGCAAACTGCGAAATTGGTTAGTTAATGACTTGTCAGAAGCAGGGGTAGTGAGCTTCCAAGCCATAACAGCTAGATACTTCTGAGCACGTCTTGGTGTTGTACTGCTGCAGCTCTGGGATGAGCTCTCTAGAAATGTAGTTTTTGTCACCCTATGATTCTGCCATGTCATCCCACCACCACATCACAATCCTTTTCCATTGGTCAAAGCTAGTTTCCTATGCCCAGAAATGGTACTACACCAAGTGAGCATTATGAGGATACTTACTCAGACTACTTCCTAGAGAAATTCCTGATGTGTTTTATAAACTTGTTTGGCTTGAAATAAGAAACAGCTGGTTCCTCACCTATTATGAAATATTTGTTCCACAGTGATTCATGCACAGCAACTCAGTGTAAAATGAACCTTGTTTGCCCAGCTAGATAAGGCCCAAATACAGACAAACTTTTATCTTGTAGTTGAATGTTTATTTCTGAAATACTTACTCTGGAATACTTAACCTTTGAGAAATTTTAATTGATTGCCAGTTGGCTGACTGCCTGATAACATTTGACTTTGCTTTTTTCCTGTGGTGGGTGGAGTCCTCCAAGTACTGAAGTTATACATGCAAAAGGAGGATGCTGCCTACTTTTGCTAAGATAATCAGTTGCACACACACAGGTACACATGCAAAAGCAGAGGCTGGAATCAAGACATATCCCTTATTATTGCACTTCAGCCTGCTCTTGCAATGAATTTGAATTCTATCCAAAGTTATTCCCCTTTCCTCCACGTGCTGGTACTGCAGATCTCTCGCACGCAGAATCTTAGCATGTACAGCTTTGTGGGTTTGGGTCCAACCCGCTAATGTTACTTTAAGATACTATAATTTCTAGCAGTTCATTTATAAAAGTTAAGCACCACTCTCTCTTCCATTGTAATTTGGCTTGTGTGTGCCTGATTCAATTATCAGTAACACACAAAACCAATTAGTTTTAATTTATCCAGTCCCTTTAGATTGGAAAAAAATACATCTCTCTTCATTTGATAAATGAATTTTACTAATGGCAAGCCCTCAACACAAGGGCATTTATAAATTACTTTGGTCATGAGAAGTTTTCCATGACTTTCTGTTTAAGTAGGATTAATTGGATTGCTGAAAATGCTTATACTCTTTGCAAAGGAAAGAAACATGATAGCAAAGTAGAAGCTTTTGAATATTATTACAGAGCAGCTAATAGATATAAAACCAAACCCTCACAACACCAAACAAATCCATTGATTTTGGTCCCACTCAAGTCTGGTAAAACTCTCATTTCCTTCCACAGGACCAGGATTTCATCAACCGATTTTTAAAAAGAACTAAAATAAATATATTTCGAAATATAATAATTCTGAGTGGAACATCTTTTACTTCTGTTTTGTTTTCCTTGCCTTTCTTTTTTTCCAGCACTCTATTTGTGTAACAGCGCAGATATTTTAGGAGTAGAAGTAAACTTTTCTACGACTATATGCATAGCCATTGTTCTGTTGTGAGTACTAATTGAGGGAGCTCATCTGAGGAAAACGATAACCAATAGCAACTAATGGAAATGTAAAGTTTAAAATGTAAAGTCATCACAGATTAGGAGTGAACTGCCGTGTTTTTACTGAGTGATAACAAGACAAAACCTGCTCTGAAAAATAACAAGACAAAACCTGCAGTTGTTAGTCATTCACAAATTATGTACAACTTCCACTGAGTAGGATTTGGCCAAACTCGTATATAAATAATTAGTCTCAGTTGATTATATTGGAAACTTAAAGGAAGAAAAGTTCCTTCCCCCACCCCTCTAGTTATAAAGTTTAAAGGAATATAAAGAACTGCTCCTGATATCTGGCAAAATGTAGAGCAAAAATCAAGTAAGAATGTGTTTAGTTTGTCATACCTAGAGTGTAACAGCATTGAACAATTTTAAAAGGAATAGGAATAGAAAATCCTACCCCCCTTGCAGTCTCAGCACTCCAGAGGAGTGAGTATTGCACGTTATGTTTACTGTGGCTTTGTCCAACAGAGATTAAATGCTCAGAGCTATAAGGATTGTACTATTTCCACAGAGAGACCATTTCATATTCTCGTACAGTGGTAACCAGGTGATCCTATGCTGTGTCTATGCAACCGAGAAAACTGATTCAGGAAAATTCCTTCCAGCAATATACAAAGTGAAGGTGGTCATTGTGACAGTTTGGGGAATTTGTCTGTATCCAATTATGAATCCCATTTGGTTTTATGAATGATCTTGGTAATTCTAAGAGTCATTGTGGGCTTGATCATCCATTATATTGCAGGAGTCTGACATGGAGTGGGGAGACTATATGTGGAATGCTGTGACAGAGCAATCAAAGATCATCAATATTGAATGAGACTCCTCTGATTGAACAAAGGGGGTTCTGTCAGCAGGGTCTTTTACTTTGAATGGTCTTGCTTTGCAGAAGCCTGATAGGGAGAAAGGTTGAAGGCTGAAATTTCCCTAATCTAAGACTATATCAGAGACAGCTGCAACTTCTCTGCCTGACTAAAAAAGGCTGCCGTGATTGTATTTAAAATGAGCCTGCTTTTCCAAGCAAGAAGACTAGATGCAGATGGAGAGGCTGGAATCAGGAGGGATTTTTCACAAAGGAGCAGAATCAAATTTAAGGGTTCACAAGAAGGTAGTGTTATGTTCAGGAGGCAACTGCTTTCCATTGTTTGGGTTTTTTATTTGTATGTGATTAGGAAGAGTAAGGTGTGCATGCTTAAGAATTTCTTTGCTAAACCTTGCATTGCTCCCACATTAGTCCTTGAGGCTAGAACTGGGGCCTCATACAGAATTACAATTTCTCCTGGGAGAGTTGCTGCCCTCCCAAGAGAAACCACTAGGATACAGATGTTCAGGATTTCAGATGTTCAGTAGCGAAAATAGCTACTCCAGAAAAAAAAATACTTCAGAACAATCAGGGTTAAATCAATCTTAGGAGATTTTGTTCTACAAAAAGGAGAGTCTGTACAAGTTTTCTTCTGAGAAGCTACAGCACAGTCTTGCAGCATCCCAGGGCAATTTGTTCCTATCTCTGCCCCCCTGTTCCCCCGAAGAGACGGTGAGTGCATCTACATGAAACACTGATTGCTCAGTGTTGAATAATACTGCACAGTAGTGTGTCACAGCACTATCAGTATTAATATACTGCTGTGTAGTAGCATCACTAAAAAGATGTTCACTGGAATCCAGTACTAAATAAATGTGCAGTAACCACTGTGCAGTAGTGTCTCATGTAGACACTCCCAGTATATCACTTTAGCTGGACTTCTGCACCAGCCAAGAAGGGAGCAGAACATGCCCCCTTCACAATTCCCACACTGCCTGCATGGAGACATAGGGCTGCCCCATGCACTGCTGCCATCTGTCACCAGGCAAACTGAAGGAGCCTTCAGAAAACGGTGAAATGCATACATAAGGGGCCCCTAACTACATAGCCTCAGCACTACAAGCTATCCTATCTGCTGCTGTGCTGTCTGCTCCCCCCAGGCTGCCATATGCCACACAGTCTATCCATGCTACTTGTGGCATGTGCTGCAGGTTGGCCATCCCTGATCTAAAAGGCTTCATAGCCACTGTTCAAAGAGTGAGGGGAAATCCGGGATCTACACTGGCAGTGTGCTTGCTTGACTCGGATCCAAAAATAATGTTCAGTCACTACCCATTTCCAGAAAGCCTATTGGGATCCAGTAATTAGAGCGTATCACAACAGACACCAGCTGGCAGAGCAAAACTGGACTGGACTATGATGGTCACAACCTCTGAAATCTATTCAGAATCTTTTAGGTGGGAGAGCTGAGAATCTTCCATCTAGAACACCTTTCTTTCTTTGTCTTTGTTTTACTGCATTTAAAAATTCCTATTCCCCCCCCCCCACAAACACTCCACATCTGAATATACCCTTTTTTGACAATTTTTATACCAATATGGTTTAAAACAGCAATGAATAGTCATCTCCCATGAGTTCAGCTTTCTAATAATCATTGCTCTTTTAACTTTTTTTTCTTCTGCAAGGCGATCCCTATTTGTCTACTATAGTTGTAGAAGTTAGATACCCAAGCTAACTTAAACCTGTCTAGCTTGGGTACTGGTTTAGAGGAACCCATAGCTCAGTGAAAGTTGATTTATTTTCCTTTCCCTCCAAGTATTCCACATGTAAACATTGCTTTCAGACAGACATCATAGTGTTGCCAATATCTTTGTTACCTTACTCATATAAACTCTGTATTCTCTAGGTCTAGGGTCTGAAATTACACATAAATGGTATAAGTGATCAAATACTGGTTCAAATTTGTAACAACAAAAGTTCAGTGCATGTAAGCTGCTTTCAAAATGGCTGAAACCAGTTTAAGAGAAACCTGGATGGATGGAGTATCAGACTTAACTGATTTAGGTTAAATTGGTTTATTGGACTTCTGTTCCAGATCCCCTCCAGATTCAAGTTAACTTGCAGTCCCCCTGCATCCCACAATGCTTTACACCTTCCCTGCAAATCCCCCACCCTCATAGGGTGGGCGGGCTAGCTATAGCCCAAGCTGTCTGATCCGGCAGACTGAGGAAGTGTGCTCTAGCGTCCTGTGGCTCATGGCCTGGGCCGCTACAAGCATGTGGCTACATTTTTGGAATCCAAAGTGAATGTCTGTTTGCTTGCTTATTGGTTCTATTTGCGCAGCGTAGACTAACCTGCCAAGATTGACTCAATTCAGTCTTGGGCTTTTGACTGTCTGTACTTAGCCTAGGTGATGCATTTGTGGCGTGCCAGTAGGGGGTTCTCCTGCACTAAGCCACCTGCCTCACTGCACCCGACCACCTTCCAGGCTCCGCATGCCTCCCTGCCTCCCACGTGCCAACTCCCTTCCTGGAGCACACCCAGAAGCCTGGAGGTAAACCCGTCACCACCCAGAGTCTGGACTGATCTTGGACCTGTGCCCCCTGGGTACTTGACCCACTGTAAGAATTTGGGGTGCTTCCCTCAGTCTGAAGCACAAATAGTGGTTTCCCTTAGTCAGCCAGACCAAGGGGACCCCAAGGCATAATCTAGACCCTCTCCCAATAAGTTTCCCGCACTAGGTGCAGAGGAGAACTTTATTGGTTACAAGGAGTAGATTTGGAACAGTGTACAGGGTAGAGCAATATCAGAGAAATCCCTTAGAGCACACAGTGACCAGATAGTCTTTGATTACACATCTGTGTTACTGCAAGCTATATATCTAGTTAGATCTCAAGTAGTTTACTCACAAGTACATCCAGAGGCAGGTGGAGATTTCCTCTGGAGGCAAGCAGTTCATTGACCATGCGTTTGAAGAGAGAGAGTGAGTTTCAGATGGTCCAGCTTCTCTGAGAATCCTCATCATGTCTGCTGTTCCTCCTCCTAGGCAGTCTTTAACTTGTATATACCTTATGACCTCATTTACTTGATCCAATGAAGGCCAGCAGTTGTTGGCTGCCAGGCAACCAATTTGAATTGCCAGATAAACTGGTAGGGTCTCTAGCCCCCTCCCAGTCTTGATGACATTGCTTAGAACAATAGGGAGTTTAAGCCCCCACCCAGGTGTGTGAGGCCAGTCATGTAGGCAGAGGGAGCAGCTTTCTCCCTCCCTCAGGAATGTATCCAGCTCAGGTTACAACTCAGGGTTACCTGAAGCTGATGGAGCCAGGGATGTCTGCCCTCTGCAGTGACCATGGTAACCAATTTGTGAGATTGGTCATCAGCCTGATAGCAGAGTTTGGGGAGAGACAGAGATGGCATTCTGCCACAGCATTCATGGGCTGAATTACATCGCTGGCTTTTGTGACTGGCTGAAGCATAGAACAGGGAGAGTGAAGGGTCCAGATGTTATACGAAGCAAATGGAATCAAAGCTATGGGAACTGGTGTGTCTACTACTCAAGCACAGCTTTATGCTCAAATAAGTACTATGTAGAAAATAAGAGGGAATAAAGGGAAAGTTGAATATATTTTGGCTAAATATAGACTAGACATCAGGAGGCGCTACTTCACAGTCAGGGCGGCTTGGATCTGGAACCAACTTCCAAGAGAAGTGGTGCTGGCTCCTACCCTGGGGGTCTTTAAAAGGAGGTTAGATGAACACCTTACTGGGGTTGTTTGCCCCCAGTGCTCTTCCCTGCCATGGCAGGGGTCAGACTTGATGATCTGTCAAGGTCCCTTCCGACCCTACCAACTATGAAACTATAAAATGCTACTGTCATCTCTTATTATATAATGTCTTCATTGTAGTTACCTAACTTTCTGTGTGAAGATATATTTGGTGATGCCAAATAAAGAATGCAATATTGACTCATTTTGATAAATGGGGTTCATAGCTGAGATTTCTGCTGTTTGGTTGCTCTCAGTTCTGTACATTTTTGAGTCCCTCTGTAGCCAGAACCTTCACCTATGGAGGACATTACAGCTTTTCAGCCAAAACAACATTACTGTTCCCATTTTACTGAAGGAAGTAACAAAGGCATAAGGCAGATAGGTGAGTGACTTGACAAAGCCCATACAGAAGCATCAACAGCAGAGCTTGGAATACAACCTTAAAGTCTTGATTCACTTTTTTGTTAGATAAAGTGTATTTTTTATAACTATATTGGTGTGTCTGAAAGTATAGGATGTGCCTCTCTGGTGGAGGACATGAAAGACTACACAGACAGAAGTGATGTGAAAGACGTAGAAATGAAATGGATTTGATCAGGTGGATATGTAAGACATGATTTGCAAGTTCCTGAGTGGTAACTCAGCTTTCAAAAGGTTGTAAACATCAGCACCAGAGAGTGCTTCTTCCTTGTAGTAAAAATTGAGCTATTTGCTGCCATCACTTAAATGAAACAAGTTCCAAGGATTACTAGGCCCTTGGTTTGATGCATCAATAAACCATTTTCAAATAAAAATCAGAACACTACCAGCATCTAATTACTAGTCTTCATGACATTACTACCAGAAGTTCTGCATTTTCTAAGTGGTATGTAAAAACCCTTAAATATACAAGTCCCTTAGCACTGGAAGTACTTGGTTCTGGTTGTGTATTGTGACTATGGCATTGTGGTAACATTGAATCATTTGTGTTAACTAATCCCCATTGAGAAAGGCAGAGAAATGTTAATTGAGTATGCCTCTGTATGAAAACCATAAAAACTTTTAATGTGCTATGAATATTAATAAACGGAGCCCAGCAAAACTTAATGTACAATTTCATAATTTCTACATGCTGTTTGCCATTGTAGTCTGCTGTCTGCTTAAATATATTTTCTCATTATTACAGTTCATTTTTTCTATTGGTATTTGCTAGATTCATTTAGATTTACTGTTAAAATATTAATTAGAGCTGTCGCATATTGCTTGACGTACAGTTACTGTTCTCAGGATTGTTTGCATTCATTTGACGTAATGGCTGTAAAAGGTAACTTTTATGATCACAATTAGAGCACTGGCTACATAATACAAAGAGCAAAAAAACCTTTTTCTATTTTAATTCCTGAAACATTTAAGGCAAAATAGGTACAGCATTATCTTCTTCTCTTTAATTCTAGTCATTAACCTTTCCCGGATTATTTTTCTCTTGGCTGAGCTGTATTTTTCTCTTGTATTGTTGTTAATACTTATATTACAGTAATACCCAAAGATTGCAATTAAAGCTTAAGGCTTCATTGTGCTGGGCCATACACAATAAGCAGACATGGCCCCAAAAGAGCACAACCCCAGATTTGTAAACTAGCACTCGAAATGGGACTGAGGTGGAATTTAGGTGGCTAAGTCATGCAAAATAATTCAGCATGCTCCCGCTGCAGAGGCCACAGAACACCTACGTTTGTGCAGTGCCCTGATTTTGGATGCAAGGTCTCTAGGCACCTTGGCTTGGGCTTCCATGCATGCCTAGAGTGTGTGTTTCTGACCCGAGAGGCACTTAACTTCCACTTATTCCCTGTTGTGAGGCAGCATTGAAACTCCAAGTCCCTGAAGAGCCCCTGCCCCATGGCTGAGAACCAGTGGCTTGGATCCAAAGTGGAAGGAAGTACTTCATGATCAGGTCTGTTGATGCAGGCACCTAAGTTTTGGGGAGAGGAAGAACTTTAGACACTCTTTTGCTTAATACTTTCTATTAGTTAGATCTAGGCAGCTCCCTGCTCAGTGTCTGGGCTCTCTGGATCGTTGTTCATAAGTACCTACCTCTCTTCACTGGCTATCAGTATCTGGATATAAAAAGCCACAGAGCCCAGCACAGGGACTGAAAGTCTAAATTTAGGTAAGTCTATAATAATAGTTCCAGCCAAGACCAAAAGACCACCCTGAGAAAATAAGCTTTATCACAGCACTCTGAATTCCAGGCCCCAATGGCTTTGGTTTTTGTTTGTTTTGTGTTATTTTTAATTTCCCCATTGCCTTTAATGGGAGCTGACTTCTCCCTCCATTGTTAACATTATAAAGTCAGACTTGCTAGATAGCAATCCAGAAATATGTTGTCAAGGATAATAAGAAGCCAATAATATTGCAGCTCACACCATAGTAAAGAAACCAAAATTGGGAACACCATATGGTAGCTAAGAATGCCTTTGCTGGCCATTATTTGATGATTATTTGATATAGCAAGCCATGTTCTTTTCATCTCTTATGCGATGACCTATTGGTGGGCTTGCAAGTGAGAGTGATACGTAGCATACTGCCTCATTTTCTGAATAAGCCAAGAAGCAAAACAGCACAATGAAACAAAAACAAACAGCAGACTAACAGAGGAAGTAGAAGGAGGCATTTCTATATGCACAGTTTTGAAAAGCAAAATAAATGCCACTATGATTGACACGGATGCAGAGAGATTTTGGTAACTCGCATTGAGCCAGCTTTCAATGACTGGTTTCATTGCAGTGCTATGAAAGCAGCACTGCTGTTCTAAAAAACAGATAATCAGGGTGGCTGTGGGTATGATCTACAGCTATTCCAGAAAAGATTGATGAAGTGCAAGATCAGGATGTATTTTTTCATGATAATAACAGATGCAGTTGCAGATCCTGTTTTCAGTTATTCTTAACCTTAAAACATCTCTTCCAGGACAAATATTCTATAGTGTACAGTATTTTCAGTTTAAAGTTACGGGGTTTTTTTTGACAGGGCATGATCTGATTGCTATGGTAAAAAAGTAGAGAGTGCGTGGCTTTCCTTCTGAATTACTGAAACATTATAATGTTAAGGTTGGGCTTCTCAAAAAAAAATTGTGGTTAGCTTTATGGAATTCAATGGGAACATTAAAATTGATTTCGACGAAGCAGAATTAAATCAGAATGAAATGCTCTTGTAACCTGCAAAGCACTATTAAAAAAAGCAATTGTCGTGTGATTATCCCTTCTCGCTTACGAATAGACTCTTGTTGGGTTTGGAATTTTTGTAGACTAGATTATAAGGATGAAACTTGCTTTAATTCACTGGGTGTAGTATAGGAACACTTATTCCAGCACACCAGCAAATGCCAGATTTTTTTGGTCACATTTTTGCCTTCAGTTTTTAGTTTTTGGATTCATGTTCAGCTAAACCATTGTGGATTAAATATATTTCTCATTATTTTAAATAGACTACAATAGATATGCTAATCCTCACATCTCAGACAAAGCATACATTTTCTCTTGTGAGCTGAGTTTAGCTATTTGGAGTGTATTGGCCACACATGGCAGCTCAGTAGCATCCTCTGTATATGTCTTCCTGTGAAATAGCTGCAGTCAAAGGATTCTAAGCATCGACAGTCTTTAGAAACTACAAAGCAGCAGTTTTTAAGCTTTTTAGGTTCAAGGCACTCCATCGCTTCTCTGAATGTAGTGGAGCCCTGGTTGACGGTCATTGTTGTACTGCTCCAACTCACCTCAGTAGTTCTCAACTAGAGCGCTGCCACTGCCATCACCAAACGGAGCTGTGCCACATGCCTCATGTGGCGGGGATGATCGCTTGTGTCTGCATTACCTGTTAAATCTAATGCAGGCTGGAGTGCCCGCTCAAGCCACAGCCCTTCCCGGTCCAGTCCCACATGCTCTTCCTGGAAACAGGTGTGCAGTGGCAATGCAGCAGCCCAGAAATATATCTTTGTGTTTCCTATGTTTTTCCCAGGCTGCTGCACCGTCATCATTGTCCAGGCAGAGCATGTGGGGCTGGACCAACTGTCTGCATTAGCTTTATCAGATAAACCCAAAGCAGGCAGGAGCCAGTTTCACCAGCCTGGGCAGGTGACACCCCTGAAAAGGTTTTGCAGCACCCTGGTTGAAAACGACTACTATAAACATTTGCAAGAGTAGGAGATGCAATCCAGGATTGTGGATTACCTGCCAAATGTTCAGGAAAGGAAAAAAAAATGTTCAAAAATGGAAATGCTCCAGAGTGCTCTGCTCTAACATTAGACAGCTTGATTTTATTTTATTTTATTTTAGGAATATACAGCAGAAACATAATCTAAAGCCTTTTTCGTTTGTTTTTTTTTAAAGCTGCCCATGGAAAGCCTTGCAAACCTACTGAAAAGGAGTAATATTTCATTACTTGTTCTAAAATGGTTCGAACAGCATATGGGATAGTTCGTTCATTGTTCGGTTGCTTTGGGATTTTTTGCCCATTTGGGCTCTGGGTGTGCTTTTACTGTTTTAGGACTAAGAGAAGATAACAGTGCTAAAAGTCAAATTACAAAACTGATTCTCTAGGCAGAGGGCTGGGATTTGGGAGAGAGAAAGCACTCCGACTTCACCCGTGATTCAACAGAAAAAAAAAGTTCTCATATCCTGCACTTTAAAAACCTCAGATGGGTCGAAGAACAATGCACAGTGTAGTAAAATGCTCATCCCAGCTGTGGGTTATCAGAGAACTTGGCAGAATTTAAGTGCCAGCTTTCTGGGATGAATCAGTCTCTGATCCCTGTCTCCCAACCTTGTTGTACTATTAAAAGGACAATTGAGGTAACTGCCAAAAGGGGGTAGAGAGACCGTTATAAATCATGTAAAATTAGCTGCACTTCAGTATTTTCTTTCCAAGCCACTATCTCTTGGGTATTTGGAAGGATCCAAACTTATGTGGGTTTATCTCCTTTGAATCAGAATCAAATTTCTATCCCAATGGGTGTAGTAGAGAGACCTCTATTTCTTGCATAGAGTTGAACTAAACTAATTAGTAAACTTCCCTTACATTGCTTTTCTTGCTTTGTAACAAACATGTATATGTATTATTAAATATACTTATCAAAGTCTAAATAGCATTGGGAATTTATTTACGAGAAATGCAATGCTATTATACAGTGACATCTGCAACTCTGCTATGAAGTGTTTTATAGAAAAAAGATTTCATCATCATTAATTTTAAAGAGAGAGTTTAGATGATTGCCAGAATTTTCTAGTTCTGTAAAATGTCCTTGGTGTTGGAAAAGCTGGTTAAGTCATCAAACCAATGCTTCAGTTGCACTGGATACTAACCAAGGTCAAGAAATATAACTGTGAAACTAGAAAGGATATTAAATGGTAACTATTTTCTTGTTGCTGAGTAAGCCTTAATTCTACCAGGAACTTTTTTAAACTTATGGGCAATGAAGTATTTTCACTAAGACTGATAATGTTTTGGGGGGGAAAATACCATCTTACTGTTATCTTAGAGTCCTGATAATGTATACAGTGCTGTGGAAACCACTTAAAAATAGTGATTAGGTCATTGTCCTGAGGAGTTTACCATATAAAATGCTGTTCACTTCAACAAAAACTAATATACAAATGTCATGATTGCACTTTATTTCCTGTATTACATTGGCAGTGTGCAGTACCTTTGACAATTTAGCAGACATTTATAAGTTACAAGACTTCAAAAGGCAACCTTGTATAGTATATGCAATTCCATTCTGCAGTGCAAATTAAAATTCGTTTAACTGTCTTAGATAAGCATCACCAACTTACATTTTTTTATGCCGTTTGAGATGGGTCTGTTTTGAAAGTCAAAATAACTTCCCAAAGCATATTTTGCATGCTAATTTTTTTCTACCTGAAAATCTTTATTAATGTAACTTTTAGAAAGTGCATGAATTTACTATGGGAACTGCAAAGGACAACATTTTAATATAGCAATAGTACTTTATTAATGTTACATTTCCCCTTCCAACATCTGTCTGGGCACTGTTTAAATAATGAGATTTATAAACCCCCCAAATATGCTAGATTTATTGGCAGAGTATTAAAATAAATAGATGCTGTAGGTTATATTTTGATTTCAATAGACTAGTATCGTATGTACAGCTACTTACATGAATACCCCAGATATAACTGTTTGTGTGTGAGATGTTCCTCATGAAAAGGATAAAAGAAGACTATTGCTCCTTCTGCCAATGAAATTATTTTTTGTTGCATACATCTGTTTTCATACATCACAAATTAGTTAGTGCCTCTCACCTATGGAATTGGGAAGCAATCTGATGTTGATGATGGAGATTCTGGATCTCTGCCCTACGCTTCAGCTCAGTACACTTAGGTTTTTCTGCCTTTGCTGGTAAAACAAGTTATTGATTCAGTTTCTCTTAATTATTTCTGTTTACATAAGGTAGCAATGAATGATATTCCTTTTTCAACTCAGGCATGGTACAGTTTTCTGCTAATGCTATGATTTATCTAGGTGATGCAGGATTTGTGGAGCAGTATTTACAGATCCCAAAGAGGGTAAATTATACCCTAGTTATTCAAAGCCACTCCAAGAGTATAGAGATCAGAGTGAAACCAGCATAACCTCCACTTATCAAACATTGAAAGCCTAATATAGAGCCCTTGAGCATTTTGGAGAAAGTCTAATGATGAGGCAGGTGTAATCTAGCCAGCTCTGGGGGTATACCTCAAAACAGAGCTGGGTCTGAAAGGGGAAAAATGGTCCCTTCCAATCCAGATACTTGAGTGAGTCTTCGGTTCTTTATAGAAAGAAGCAGGGCTTCTTTCTGTCTCTCTTTCCTCTCACATGATACGTCCTGCAAACAGGTATTTCATTCCTCAAAAAGGCAAAAACCAACCTCTTCACAAGACATTGCTGTTTAATGTTAATGAAGAAGCAAGGTAAAAACCAGTCTCTGCTTACTCTTCCTCCAGGAGTAGTGTACAAGGAGGGAGAGGGACTTTAAAAATCTTTATTATACAAATATTAAAAACAAATGGTAAATGTGCAAAGGTATGTGGACCTCTCAGGGGCCCAGCATGAAACACTTGTGTAACAGACTGCCAATGTGGGCTCACCAGATTGGTTTGGTTTGAAATACTTACCCTGGGCTAGAAACAGTGCCGGTGACCTCTGAACAACCCCAAGGGTGGAGCAGGGGGGCCCTGCCCTGGGGAGAAGGAGAAGCCAATCAAAAGAAGCTGTTTTCAGTTCTCTCATTCGCAGGGAAGGGGGTGGCCGGGGTTGTGGGCCAGCTACCCTGAGCCCTGGTTGGCCGGTTTGCAAGCCAGTGAGGGATTGCCGGAGGGGATAAAAGCAGCAGCCGAACTGGTGTGTGGGGGCTGCTGACAGTGACTCTGGGGAGCGACACAGGAGGCCTAAGAAGAGCTGGGTGAGCTGACCCAGTAGAGGGAGCAGTGTGTCCCTACCGGGATTGGCGAGCCACGAGGTGTGGGGGGTGCCCAGCCAGTCATCTGGAGCAGGGGTTTGGAGCAACGACCCCTGGGAGTTGTCTGTGCTGCTGACCCTCTGCCACTGACTGCCCCAGAGGGGACTCAGTCTTGTCCCTTATTCTGCAGCTGATTGTCATTGGATGGCGCCCCTGAGCTTTGTGCTTGGGTCATGCTGATTGCTTCAGGAGCCTACTCTGTTGCTTGTTGCTTGCCTTTTTAGTTGCCATGGAGGGTCACCCTTCAGCCTCTTTGGGGGGTTGGGGTTTGATACAATTTGACTGCTGCAGACCAGAAGAGCTTACACAGTTGCAGTCTGTTGCTTATTGGGAAACCCGTTGGAGCTGCTGGGAGTGATCACCTTGCTTCCTTGTGGTAGCAGTGGCTGAAAGCTGCCAGTTCCCCTACCTGTGGTTCTTGAGACAAGGGTTGACTAATGCATTCTGGTTTGTTTTGTGATTCTGGCTATGCCATTTAAGTTCACTTGTAAATAACCTTTCCTGTTATTCTTGTTTTGTAAATAAAGTGTAAATAGTTAAATTAGTTAAGTATTAGACCTTCTTGGGACCACAGGCTGCTCTGTGGGGAGCAGGGGCCGGCTGGAAAGTAAATTGGTGCTGGCTGGAAGCCCTGCCCCACTCTCACCACACCATCCCTGATATTGGGCAGGGTGGCAACTATTGGGCCACCACCTGGGTTACACTTGTATGCATCAAAAAACCCCATGTCATTGGAAATTGAAACCTGCTCAATGTCCCTTGTGGGGTTACATTTATAGGACGAACTATCCACCTTCCAGAAGGCCCCCTTAATGGCCCAGCATGACATATAAACTGATCCATACGTTGTTGCAAGGTGAAGTGTCCAAATTCAAATGTGACCCATCCCTGGATGAGGAAGCAGAAGAGCTGGAGAGCATCATCAGAGCCAGCCCCTGCAAGCCAATTTCTGTGGCTTTTCAGAGTCACTATTATGGCTTGGCCTAGCAAGAAATTGGCCATGCAGATTACATGCTCCTTGGCTGCCTAGTACAGGATAGAAAAGATGGACTTTTCTGAGATTGCGTACAAGTCCAGCATGCCAAAGAAGGGGCTGACGGCAGCAAAGAGCAACTGCAGCTGGGGGAAGTCCAGGAAGGTGTGGAAGAGATTCTCCTCCTCTTCATCTCAGAAAGAGCAGGCTGCTAATGCCACCAAATGGAAGTGGTGAAGAAAAGTACCCATGGCCAGGACCCCATGCAGCAAGCACCACTGAAGATCACCAGTTCCTCTGGCTATGGGTAACTTGGATAGGATCTGCCAGGCCAGGTGGATTTGCTCTGGTGTTGCTGTCATTAGGTGTTGCCTCTAAGTTGTCAGGGCAGGTATTAAGGACATGGGCATGGTGCACTTTGACTGTCCAAATGTACTGTGCCTTCCCAGACAACATCTCATGGCAGATCCCACCACTGTTTTTGTTGGGCATGGCTAGGGACAGCAGGATGCTAGACCCATCACTCATTGCTGTCCATGGCCAAAGAAACAGACAATGAGAGACGGGGCCTGTATAGTGAACTGTCTTTGGGGTGGGCTAGTCGTTTGTGGGGATGGTCTTCTAGAGAAACAAATGCATCCACAGGAATGGCAGCTGTACCTTCAGCCCAGAAGTGTGAGGCAAAATGGATAGTGTGCAAGCCCAGCTGATTGGCCAGGGCTTTGGTTAAGAGCCAGGTGGACCGAGCTGAGTTGAAGAGGTGGGTCAGCTTGATGTGTGTAACTGGTCCAAGGAAGCAATGAGGCTCCCAGAGACTCTGCTCGGTACCCCCTGCTACAAGGCCAGGGCTCCTGCAGTAGCTCTGGAAATTGCTGGTGCCTGCTCTGAGGTCTTAGTTTGAGATAGAGGGAGAGGGGTGGTGGGGAAAGTTGTGGTGCTGAGGGAGAAGTACAGAGCCTGGGTTACCCTCTCAGGGTTTAAAGAAAGGCCACAGGTTTTGGTCTGTCTGTTGGTTAGTTGTCTGCATACTTGTTTGTTTTATTGTTTTGTTTCTGTAGAATAAATTTTCCCCATGAAAATAAACTAGCTGAAAAATTCAGAACATAAAGCTGACTGGCCTTGAGAAGAAAACTGGGTGAGTGATCTGTTTACACTTGCTTTATATACAGGGGTGGGCAAATATTTCAGCTGGAGGGCCGCTTAATAAGTTTTGGGGAGTTGTTGAGGGCTGCATGGGTAGTCCTGCCCTCTGATAGTTGCCCCGCACTCCTGGTCACTATCTTGGGACTGGAAGTCCCACCCCTAACCCCTGACCTTTGCCACCAGAAGTCCCTTCCCTTACCCCAGAAGTACTCCTTGGGGGTGTGGGAGGAGGCAATTGCCATATTGAAACTGGAAAAAAAAATCATATACTAAAAAATCAAACTTCTACTATAACTTATTTTAATTTAATTTAAAAAATTATTTTTGTCCTGATTCATGTGTGTTTGTGTAGTGTATCTAGAGGCAATTGCATAATAGCTCAAAATACACTCTTAGTCTTGTATATTGTGTGGGGGGCTGTGTGGTTGGGGAGTGGATGTGGGGGTGTGTGTGAGTATGGTGGGTGGAGTGTGTCTGGAGGCTATGGGAGGGTGTAGGTGTGTTTGGGGTATGGTGGGGGTTAAGGAGTATGTGTGGGCTTATGGCAGAGGGTTAGGGCCAGGACCCACACAGCATGGCACAGAGCAAGCCTGGCTCAGCTCATCCCAGCTGCAAAGCCAGGACCCACGTGGTGCATCATGGAGCTGGCCCAGCTTGGCAGCACATGGCTCCCTGCTGCAAGGCCAGGACCCACACAGTGCAGTATGGAAGTGATGGGCTGGGCCAGATTGGCTCCGTGCCACACCATGTGATCCCTGGCCTTGCAGCTGGAACCATGTTGTGCCTGGCTGGGCTGGCTCTTTGCCGTGCCATATGGGTCTCGGCCTTGCAGCTGGGAACTGGGCACTGAACCGGGATGGGATGGGATGGATCCCCACCTCCCACCATACCCCCAACACACACCCACACCCTCCCACATCCCTCACACACTCCTACTCCCCCCACTATAACTCCACAATCAGTGGTGGGCAAAATAGGGCCCGTGGGCCAGATGCGACTGACCAGGCCATTCTATCCAGCCTGTGGGGCACCTAAAAAATTTAGAAAATTAATGTTTATCTGCCCCTGGCTGCCTGTCATGCGGCCCTCGATGGATTGCCAAAACTCAGTAAGCGGCCCTTGACTCATAATAATTACCCACCCCGCCCCACATGCATCCCCTCCATAACCCTGCACACACTGCCAGCGGTCCCCCCCAACCTGTTCTTACCTGAGTTTCTGTCGTCAGATGGGGGGGGGGGGGGGGTGGCTGGGGAACAGCCACATGGGTGCCAGGGCAGAAGCCTCTGCTAGCCAGAAGCTGCCAGTCTCTAGAAGTTGGGGTTGGGTTGGTTGCATTGCAACCGGAGCCCAAGCTGTTTGCTGCTGCAGCCAGTGGCTCATACCACTGGCACTTCATCTCTTTCCAACAGGCAGCCACTGGCTGGTAATAATTGTCTAAATTTTAGAGGGGCCCCACGGACCCAATACAATGGCATGGCAGGATGGATTTTGCCCACCCCTGCTTGTATATATATGAGTCACCATGCTGCTGCCTTGAGAAAGAAGTTAGTTTTAAATCACTGGACACCTTTCTGCTCAGGTGAATTCCCCTTTCCACAGTTCCTCAGAAATAGTTCTCCCACCATTTTATTCCAACTCTGCACACGTCTGTAGACAGCTGTGCTACCGGTAATCATTCCTGCCATTCTAAAGCTATATCGTAAGCAAAAATAGTACACATGCTAATTGCACCTGTCGGTTGCATTCCATCCAAAACGCTAGAGCCTTAGGAGCTTAACCTTGCTCCAAATAAATCTCATGTTAGCTGGCATAGAGTAGGGCAACTGGGAAACTATTCATAGAAATCTTTATAGGCATCAGGCTTGGATAAGAATATGAAGAAACATTGGCAAGTAAGTTTCCATTTCTCCATGGAGCCATCCTTTGGTAGGAATGTATACTGAACTGGCTCCCATATATCCCTTAGTTTAAAAAAAATCTTGTTTCATAAGGGGAATTGTCCATGTTTGTCTGGTATTCTGCTATAATTAAAATTCTTTTGATCCTTTCTTCCCTCTTCTTTTGCAATTCATTGCTCATGAATGATGACAGAGGACAGAAGCAGTGTAACCGAATGAGAAATTTCTGGCCTGATGATTTTTCTTTCTCTTAGCAGCTTCTCTTCTTGTTCAGACCACCCTGATAATTTGGCAAATGATCAAATCCTTTATTTTTTTTGAGGGAACACTTTAGCCTTCTAAATTTTAATTAGCCTATTCTGTTAAGTTGTTCTCTTAATGTTCATAATTGTTTGCTAGAGTGTTTCTAGGAGTGCTTTGGCAGAATTTTATGTTGGCTTTAGCTGAAGAGTGGGGCTTTAGTCCTGGAGTTGAACAAAACTGGATTGTTTCTGAATTCTGTAGGCATTACTCATTAGTGCTGAATGAGAGCAGACCCTTTTAACAGGAAATGGCCAGGTGATCATTTCTCATTCCTTTGGCTTAAGAAATAGGTACCCACTTGCTGAAGCTGAAATATTACATTCTAGCCCCAACTTCCTGCATATGAGTGAAAGGAGAAGAAATAGGAGAGAGGAAGACATCTTTGTCTCTTTTGTGCAGCGCAAATGAAATATGATTGAATCTCGGGGAGAAGGGACATTAGAACACACACTGTCCCATTATACTAATGTGTAGTTTGCATTTACAGAAGTTACCCTGCTCGTGTGGAGTCGATCACTGCTGTTTTATGCTGCACCCAAAGTTCCAAACAAAATGTACTGCTCAGAGCTAAGCAAATGCTAGAGGCTACGTCTATACTTTATTTAGCTGAATACTAGAAAAAGAAGTAACTTAAAGAGTTTTATCAGTTGCAAATAAGTCTTGCCCAGACAGCTGTAGCCTCAGCATGCTGTCAAAATAAAAACCTTCTCTCAGAAGCCAGTGCAGCCCAGGAGGCTAATCAACTTAAAACACATGACACAAGTTATGGCCACCTCCAAAGTGCTAGCAGTGTTAACTGGTCTGCCAAAGCATAGGATATCACTGCCAGAATAATACAATATTTTCCTGTTCTCAGTGTTAAGGGCTATTATTTCTTTCTGGTGTGCATAATGGAAAAGCGATAGAAAGCTTAGTAAGAGTCCATCTAGTGGGGAAGATCACATAGGGCCAGATGTTCTTCTGTCATGGAAAAATCTATGGGAAGAGGGGGGGAAAACTTCACTGAAAACCCTGTGAAGCTCTACTGATGGAAATTCTTCTAAGTTCTTGCCCTGATCGGACTAGATGGCTTCTTGAGGTCCCTTCCAACCCTACTTTTCTAAAACCTATGATCTGTGTGCTCATCGATGAGGTAAGCCAAAAATAGCCATGAGACTTCATCCATGCTGGGAGTCCCCAACTCCAATGTCATTATGGTTGCTCTGGTATTTGATTTTTCTATACCACATCTCAGTGCTGCTACATTTCACAAAGGCTAGCTGGTATGGAAACTGAGGTAATCATGTCTCTGTTAAGGCCAATAACGCCTTTAAAATGTCTCCTCTTTGTTTAACATGAATATTGACTATGAACATGAATTGGACTAAGCCTTGCGAGATTCCATGTACAAGCTTTTCTTTTTTTGGCATAGGAAAGGTCTTTTAAAATTTGTCTCAGAGGAGTGACACAACAGGGCTCCATGAATGTTTCTGAGAGCAGAAAATAGCCTGGCAATTTATCTCCTGAAGATGACACTTTGTTGGATCCTTTGCTGACAGAATTTTGTGGTTCACAAGTTTTCTGCAGGACTCCATTGTGATGTTCAGTCAATCGCATTTCATAATGCTTTGCTGTGTAGTAATTGTGTAGACTGGAGCTTCCTTCCCTAATTTGAACTCGGATATAGGTTTGCCTCTTTGCCAGTGGTTTTTTTCACAAATATTGCAGGTGCTTCAGGAGAAGCTGGCTGAACTAACTGGACCTAACTTTCCTGATGCACTTTTGGCTTGACTTACTTTTGAACTTCAGATATTAGCCTCTACTTTTTCTTGATTAAAAAAATATTCTGCCCAACATGAAGTGATCTATTTCGTTTGGAGATGAAATATAGTCTTCCTTAGTCGAGATCAGTTTTGTAGTCTTTTATCAAGTAAAAATCCCACTGGAGTCCTGTCCCTTTGTGCTTGTAAAGTTCATTCATCAATGACAAATCAGTGAAATATTCATGCAACTAGTGACAATGAAATATCCAGGGTACACAAGGACATTTGGTACCAAATATAATGGTCTAAGGAATGGAACTGTGCAAAACTGACTGAATTGTCAAAACAAATAGACTTTGCTTTATTAAAAGGGACAGAAACATGCTCTGGACCTGCATGACATTTTTTCCAGTTAAAAATAGCAACCAAATGTGGCAACATTCCCCCCAAATTGTGAAATTTTTGCAAAAATAACACTATTTTGTGGCTGGTTCTGATTTTTGTTTGTAATATTTTCTTACTTTTCAAAACTGACTCTTTTTTTCCTTTTTATCCTAATGCTTCAAAATGTGGAAATTTGCAATCTTGGGATTAAAAAAAATACATTTTCTTTACCTTGTGTTCTAGGAAACCTGGAGGCTATGGTCTGTGCACTAGGCCCAATTTCTTGTCTTTAATTTTTCCTCTTCTGTCTCCTAGGCTAGGAATGAAGAAAAGGAGGACAAAGAGAGAAGGAAATGGGAGAGAAGAGAATAGGGAGGGTTTAGATAAATGAGATGGTAACTACTAGTGAAACTTCTGTGTTCAGCAGAGTCTCTGGGGCGGCTGGA
>NW_005841911.1:2290770-2298183 GCF_000455745.1 Alligator sinensis | reverse complement strand
ATCACTCAGGGCTCACACTGCTCATTTCTCCTTGGAAAGTTTTCCTTTTACACTTGACATGGGTGAAGAGTGCAGAATCTAGTAATAGTCTGAGCCTCTGTTCCTCAGCAGACACACAGGGTCCGGGCCCTGCTTTGTTCCTTCCTGCTAGGTAGCCTGTAGCAAGGGCTCAGTCAGCACCATTCACCCTTTCTGCACAGCTCTGTTCCTGATTTCTATTAGGGTGCCATTTTTTTGCATGCAAATCAAATGAGAGGCAATAATGTCTGGTATGTTGGGTAGGAATCAACTCCTTCAGACACAAATTGCCAGCCTATACACAATGCTTTCCTTTCTCACTCTCAAGTAAGAGATTTCATTTGGGGTTTTTTGTTTGTTTTTAAAGGTGTAACAAATAGTTATAGTTAGGGACTACTGAATTCATGATTTCATAGATTCTGTGAAATCCAGGCATTGCCCATGAAATCTGCAAAATCCATGGTGGGGGTGGGGCTTACCAAATAGAAAATGCTGGCTCCTCAGAGAGAACCAGCAGTCCTCAGCTGTGCTGCAGCAGCCAAGTGGGACAGGGAAGAGGGGCTGCCCACTCAATGCTGCTGCTCCCACCCCTCACTACTGATTGACTGCAAGGGCTGCCTATCATGTGACACTGACCCTCTCCACCAACTGGCAGTGAGGGGAGGGGTTGCATAATGGACATTCCTTGCAGCCAACCCCTGGTGTGGGGCAGGGCCACATGACAGGCAGCCCCTGCAGCCAGTCAGTGGTGAGGGGTGGGGCCACTGGGGCCCTTCAGCCAATCAGAGGCATGGGGTCCTGCTGTGCTCCACCCACAAAATGGCCACCTGGGCCTGCATTCTGCCTGTGAAATAGGGGAGTAGCCCCCACGAATTAGGTAGGTCCTTAGTAATAGTAATTTAGTAAATAACCAACCAGTGAAACACTGTCGGTAAAAAACTCCCAACTACTAAAATGAGTAAGGATGATAAATTGGTTGTTGTTTTAAAAGATTTGGGCAGTGCAAAAAGCCCTTAAAAAGGGTTTTAAAAGATTTCAAATGTCAGGTATTGAAGCATTTACTATAGAACTGCAGAGTAATGAGGTTTCCTTTATTTCATCTATTACAAGAAAGAGAGGGCGGGTCTACACAAGATGCTACTGCGCAGTCGTTACTATGTGTTTATTTAATACTTGTGTTAGCAAGCACTAAATAAATGCAAAGTAACCGGAGTTCCTGCATAGTAGTGGTGGTGAACGTCTTTGAGCTGATCCTACTGCACAGTAGCCTAATAATACTGCACAGCAGTGTATTAGCACTGTCCGTGCTATGATGCACTACTGCTTAGTATTTTTCGACCACTGTGCAGTCAGCATCTCATGTAGACATGCCCAGCGAGTCCTAATTTTGATGAACTTCAGCATTACTGGCCAACAATATATTTACATACCTTAATGTAACATGAAAGTCCTGTCAGAGCATGACTGGACATATACAGTGTTAGAATATGCGATTTAATGATGAAAACAGATTCTCTGCCAGAAAGATCCTGGAACCTAAAGCCATTGACTTGCTATGTGACTAGTGAAATCATTCAACTGACATGTATTCAGTCAACCCAGCTGGTGAAAATGGGTAAAAAGCCAGAGCTTATTGAAAACCAGATGTAGCATCTGGAGCTGAGCTTTACTGGGTAAATCCTATCACAAAATGTTGAGTCTGCCATACAGTTTGTTCAGCTAATTTCACTTATGTAAGAAGGCTGAACTGTCCATATGAGCAGATATGGTGAGCATTTATATGTGGTAGAGAGAGTGAATCGAGTGTGGAAAAAAAGTAATTCTATTATGAAGTTAGAAATATAGTGCCTTATTTAGCTATGCCAAATAAATTCTGTATAACATTTTATTGTTGACCTAAAGGCATGCGTCAAGATGGAGGAATAAAATAACGCTCTTCATGTCTATTTGCTTTGAATGGGAATCTGAGTTGGAGGACTGATCATAGATTATGGGACCTAATTCCATTGAATGGGATCAGTTTCCCCTAACATGTCGAACTGAGTTACTCTTTTTCAAATGACAGCCATATTGGTCTAAAGTTTTGTTAAATAATTTATTTAGTAATGTATTTTGGGGGGAGGAAATGTTTATTAGAACCTTCAACATGCTGTGCACATGGCAGAGAAAATGAGATTTGAGCCTGTCTGTGAAGATCAAGTATATAACGCTCATTATAAAATCTCTCATCTGTTGTATAGTTAAGAAACCTAAAACTTGGCAAAGCTAGAAGGAAAACATTTGGATGCTTTTGATCAAAGATGCTTATAGTGGATTATTATACAGCAAAGTATCAAGTAAGTGATGAGCTCATGAAATAACAAAGTTTGAGAAAAAACAAAGCTGTCGGCATCAGAAGCTGACAAACTCTTTGGCCATTTTTGCTGCTGCTTTTTTCCCCCCATGAAACTGGACACTTTCACACAATATTTTAGCATTGTTGTTGGAATATGAGGGCTTTTTAAGTATTCTGAACAAACTGATGTGCCACAACCTACATTTACTGACTGCAAGTTAAATTACTTTTCCATTAGTTAGTGCATATCATTAAGAAAAACTAGGCAGGAACAACTAAATTCTGTCTTGCAGTTATTGTTACTAATCCATTCAAACAGGCTGAAGAGTAGTTCACTGCCATATCTGGTGTTCTATGCATGTCTTGCCTTTAACAACATAGTGCATGCAAGAAATACATTCCTCAGTCATTTGCATGAATTTGATTTTCTTTTTTTCTTTTTAATTATGTCTGGCATGGTGATGGACAGCTGCAAACACTTTTATCTTGAGTGGATTCATTGTTTGTGAGTAGGGTAAATGTGAAGGCTGGTTCCTTTGGTGTGGATAGTTATGAGGTTTTATAGACTTACTGGGGGGAAGAGGATTACAGAATTTGGTTGTTCCTATTCCTCTTTTTTGAGCGATCCTGAAGAATGATTTTGTGTAATTTTGTATCCCTTCTCATGTAGAGCTCACATGTTTCTGTTTTCCGTTTCCTCCATTCAGTGCAAGTCTACTGGATGATTGCGTTGTGATGCCATTAGTATGCAGGTTCCACATGGCTCTGTCACATTTTCATAGTTTTATAGTAGGTAGGGTTGGAAGGGACCTGAGCAGATCATCAAGTTCGACCCCCTGCCATGGGCAGGAAAGGATGCTGGGGTCAAACGACCCCAACAAGGTGTCTGTCTAGCCTCCTTTTAAAGACCCCCAGAGTAGGAGTGAGCACCACTTCCTTTGGAAGTTGGTTCCAGATCCTAGCCACCCTAACTGTGAAGTAGTGCCTCCTGATACCTAGCCTGAATCTACTCTCTGTCAACGTACGACTGTTATTCCTCTGTCAACTCATTTTCATCAGGACAGGTCAGTGCCTGGCTGAGACTAGGATTTATAGAAGAGCAAAGTGGCTGAAATTCACAGGAGAGGATGTTAAGAGAATGATAGGGGGTTCTCTTTCCACCTGTTGACTTGGGACTGCTCATTTATTGCTCAGACTGATTATTGTGAGGGAGACCATTGGTTTCCTGGTCTTCCATGTGGCATCCATGTTCTTAAAATGGTTCTTCACTTGTGTCTAGGTAGGCATATCTGACCTTTCTGTTCAGACCCAAACCTTGATGTATACATGTGACATTATGGCTCCTAGACTGGACTCTTACAATGCAGTGCATGTATGATGCCAATTTTTGAAGGCTGCCCAGAAGCTCATTTGTGTCATTTGGCACTAGAAGCATATTACTCCAGTGCTTTGTCAGTCATGTTGGATGAAAAGCTGCTGTTAGATGCAATTCAAAGGGTTGATTTTGAGTCAGAGTGGGATTTAAAAAAGCATTGAAAGGAGTTTGGGGTGCAAATCATACGGAGGGGCAATGTGTGGCTTTTGTCTGACTTTGAGAGCATACCACTCCATGTATTCAGAGGTAATAACCAAGGTAAGCAGAAGAGCATGAGTGAAAGACAGTTATTAGATTGAATTGACAATACATTCTCAGAACAAGGCCTCTTACCCCAGAATTCAATTTCCCACCAGAATTGGGTCTAGTGTTTTTTTTATTATGATTCTTATTTGCTGATGATTATGGTAGTTCCAGAGGTGAATACATTTACTCAGACTCTCTGATTGCTGGTTAGTTAGTGTTAGATGATGAGGGAGGAGGAGGTGGTGGATAGTATGTCTCTTTCTGATCAATGTTCATTTTATTTTGTACATGCAGCCTAGGGACACTTTACCTTTTTCAAAAAGTAAATAAGTAAAGTGATGATTTATAATTTATTTACAAGCTTCTGTCATATGTCACAGCTGGATGTGTTTCAAATCAGTTTATCCATATACTCGGTCAGACAGAAGGTAGGGATCAAATGAAATTCTGCTTTTTTACGCAAGATTAAATAACTATAAAAGAAGACCCGTTGCAACTGGAAAAGCTGATTTGGATCTCAGTTGCATCAACGTGAATCATCAGCAAATCCGCTGAAGAGGAATTAGCCAAGTGCAAATGGAATGAGAATTGTGCCTCGAGAGTATTCAACTTTTTGGTTTTCATAAACACAGCTTAAAAAAGCCCAAACATCAAAAAAGAAAAAACCACCCTGAAATAAAACAAAGAAACTCTTTCAAAGTTAGCAAAAGATTCTACAAGTCTTAAAGAAGACTGATTGTGGTGTGCTGTAAAATATTTCTTACTGTGTAGTGCAGCAGGAAACAAGAATTTGCCATAAGCAGAACCCCAGGTGAGATCAATTTATGAGGAGCCACTAGAGCACTTGGCGGGAGGTCTGGAAACAGGTGTCTATGCTCTTTTCTATCCTCTTGTTTTATCATTATCCCTCAATATTGCCTTAAAATACTAAAAGACCATGAAAGTCGTTTCTGCTGGTACAGAAGGGGATTAGGAGAGGAGCCCGGTGAGAAAACCTAATAACTGACTCTTCACCAGCATGAATTGTACAGAACTAAATTAAAGCAGCACGGAAGGACAGTAGAACGTAAAGCAGCAATAACTTTTATGAGGATTGAAACATATGGTAGCAGCCTGCAGGCAGACCCTGCCTTTTGATCTTCTAAAATTGCTTAACACCTTTTTAGATACAGTAATAAATGGAAAATATTCCAGTAGGGACAAAGAATGGAAGAAATATTGACTGATTATATGTCTGTCACTTTGGATACCTATAGTTTGAACTGTTGCATATGCTTCGTGTGCATGTACACAGACATGCTCACACAAATACAATGCAAATGGGACTTAGGAAGCTGTGAGCATAAAGCTGACCCTCTTACACCTTCAAGTGCAGAGGTAAAATTAGAGCAATGACAGTGACTAACAGCTACTGCTCCAGGTGTCCAGAGCAAGGGAAATTCCACGAAAAAACAAATCGCCCCCCATCATTTTTGTAAACTGACTAGTTTTCCTTTCCACATCCAAGTGCATCACTAAAATGAACTGTCTGAATAACAAACTGGAAGATGCCTCAGGCAACATACAGGTTTTCAATACTTTAACTTCTCTCTCTCATGCATCTGTCTATAATAATATGTAAAAAGAATCCTTTTTTTCTAAGCTCTGGGTGTTTTGTTCACTTACTGATATCAGAAATACCTCTTCACCTACTGTACTGTCACCACTGCTGTCAATATTGTTGGGCTTTTCTCTATCCAAGTTCCCAGTCTGTGATGTTGCTTAAGAGGGCTGAAAGAAATCATTACTTAAGTCAGGGATCAGTTTAGCATGGTAAAATATGACAGGCTCCCTAGGAAAGAGATAATGAACTTGAGTGTAATGTTTGTGTGCTCTGTAAATGCCTGGGGCAGGAGGTGCAGGTACAGCATACGCAGCATGCCCAGGTTTCCTCTAGTTAGAGAATCCTCATTTCTCAGCCGGATTTGACAAGGTGCTGATCACCTCTTTATTGATTAAAGTCTTCAGCCTCCCACTCTAGTGCATGGGGTTTCCTAGCAGCTTTCAGAGACTGTCCTTTTACTGACAAGGGTCTTTCTCTTCTCTTCTCACCTTTCCAGTCTGTTCTTTGTTCTCCATTGCATTTGATGTGGTTATTATCCCCTTTGTACATGTTATCTCTCCAACAGGAGCCACTGCATTACTTCTTTCTTATTTGTTTTCCATTTTTAACTTAAAAGAAATACATACCTGAACTAGCACAAATAGGCAAGTGCTTTGCATAATAACTGGGTTGCTGTCCACAAACCAAGGGAAGACACCTTGATTTATGGATATCAATAGACCAGTAACACTTCCATAAGAATATTTATATAGAGCCAGATACAGAACGTTTGCAGATAGGAAGATACAACTCCAGTCCTATTCAAAGGACTAATCCCATGATACTAAGGATCCTCAACTTCTACTTAAATTAATGGGAGCTAAATTGATTAACACCTGTAGTATTGGGCTATGAGATTAGTTATGAAGTTTTACTGGTCTGTGTAGTACAGTAGAATAAGACGTGAAGAACGGGAAGAATTTCCTTCCCATATTTCCTCCCATCCCTATGTGTCTCACACCAGACTTCTCTCTCTACCTTGTACCTTAATGTCCCTTGTAAGCCTGTACCTGCCTCTCTCCTAGGAGGGCTGTGTGTCCCTAAAACCCACTCATCCTCCCCTTCTCCTCACCAAAGGAACACATTAAGAAAGTTGAGCAGCAATTTTGAGGATGTCACAGACACCAACAAGTAAATAGATGCCTAAATACCTTTAATTTAGTGTCTCTGTGCCTTGATTCCCCATATGGAAATCTATCTAGCTATCTAGCTATCTATCAAAAATATTAATGTATATAATGGAAATTATATATATATATATATATGTGTGTGTGTGTGTGTGTGTGTGTGTGTGTATATATATATATATATATAATATTCATAGATTTCCATATGGGGAATCGAGGCACAGAGACACTAAATTAAAGGTATTTAGGCATCTATTTACTTGTTGGTGCCTGTGACATCTTCAAAATTGCTGCTCAACTTCATAATGTGTTTCTTTGGTGAGGAGAAGGGGAGGATGAGTGGGTTCTAGGGAATATATAAAATGTTCATAGATTCATAGATTTTAGGGTGGGAGGGGACCTATTAGATCATCGAGTCTGACCCCCTGCCCTGGGCAGGAATGAGTGCTGGTGTCAGATGACCCCAGCCAGGTGTTTGTTCAATCTCCTTTTTAATACTTCCAAGGAAGGGGACAGCACCACCTCCCTTGGAAGCATATTCCATATTTTGGCAACCCTCACTGTAAAGAATTTGTTCCTGATGTTGAAATCTAAATTTTCTCTACTTCAGTTTGTGGCCATTGTTTCTAGTTACCCCGAGGGGCGCCCTGGTAAACATTGTATCCCCTAT
>NW_005841911.1:2266717-2290647 GCF_000455745.1 Alligator sinensis | reverse complement strand
TGTAAACATTTTATCCCCTATTTCCTGCTGCCCCCCCTATGAGCTTGTAGACAGCCACAAGATCACCTCTCAGGCTTCTTTTGCGGAGACTGAAGAGATTCAGGTCCCTCAATCGGTCCTCGTAGGGTTTTTTCTGTAGTCCTTTAACCAGATGGGTGGCCCTCCTCTGAACCCTTTCCAGGTTATCTACATAGGCAAGTTATTATGCAAAGCACTTGCCTATTTGTGCTAGTTCAGGTATGCATTTCTTTTAAGCCTCCTGAAGTGCGGCGTCCAAAACTGGACACAGTACTCCAGCTGCAGCCTGACCAGTGCTGCATAGAGGGGGAGGATCACCTCCCTAGACCTGCTTGTGGAGTGTGTGTGTGTGTGTGTGTGTGTGTGTGTGTGTGTGTAAACTCACCACTTTGAGTAGAAGGTGCTTTTAACCCCATTTTCCATATGGGGAACTGAGACATATTTTTTTGTGTGTGTGTGTGTCTCAAAACACCACTGTGTGTTGTTATATATATATATATATGATTCTGAAGTGCTCCTATACTATACCGATGGGGTTGGGGGAACAGGGGAATATATAATTATTCATGATAGACAAGCATCAGTTGCTTTTCCAGTTGAGTAACCGGAGTGGTCAATTATGTCTGTCACAGCTCCAGAGTGGTAGATGTCTTTTACCGAGGAGATCAAAATAGAATTATAGAATGATAGAAAAGTTATGGCTGGAAGGGACCTCAGGAGGTCATCTAGTCCAACCTCCTGCTCAAAGCAGGACCATTCCCAACTAGATCATCCCAGCTAAGGCTTTGTTTAACTGAGTCTCAAAAATCTCCAAGGATGCTACAGCTTTTCTGGGTAACCTGTTCTCTAGTGCTTTACTACCTTCCTAGTGAGAGAGCTTTTCCAGGTATCTAGCCTAAACTTCCCTTGCTGCAACTTGAGAGCGTTGCTCCTTCTGTCATCTGCCACCACTGAGAACAGTCCAGCTCCATCCTCTTTCGAACCCCCCTGCAGGTAGTTGAAGGCTGCTATTGAATCCCCTCTCACCCTTCTCTTCTCCAGACTAAATACTTGAGGCCTTTGGGGATGCAGAGAAAGAGATTCAGATAAAGAGTTTATTCATATAGCTTTGTGTGGTTGAAGAATACAAATGGATGAGTTGGATATTCTGTTTGCCATCATGAGAGATTCTAGAAGCACAGTGGTGGAGAAGCAGAGGCGACAGCCATAAAGAGCAGGAAAATCTGTCTGTCAGAAACTGGGTGGGAGGAGGAGGAAGGAAGAACCTCTAGTCTGTACCACATTAAACCTCAGAGCTCCTAAAAAAACTCTAGTATTCTTCCCTACCAAATAGATATTTATTTTTACGTTTAATCGCAGAAGATAAAAAGTGCCTTAAATTCACCCCAGCAAGGTTCTTTGGGTGAATCTGATATATTTTATTAGATCAACTTAAATAGTTGGAAAACAATTTTCTTAGCAGGCTTTCAAGTTTAAAAACCTTCATCAGGCTGAGGAAGCATCTTCAGATGGCCTATGCTCTTCCTAGATGGGATGAATAGCAAAGAAGCCAGAGGCTGGTCTGCATGCAAGACAGGCAGTCAGTGAAGAAGTAAATGGAGGAGTCAGTTGGGGAGAGACAGGTTTGTGGGGGAGGGAGTGGAAGCGGGAATGAATGTAGCAGGTAAATAGCAGCAAGGTACCTGGGGAGTCAGATATCAGGCAGATTATAATGTGTCATAAATCCAATGTCTACATTTAGGCCATGATTTTTTGTAAAACAAAAACCTTTTTAAAAACTTAAAAATTATTTAAAAATCTTAAAAAAAAATGTTTAATTCACCCAAAGTTTTTTTGTGTGGTCTTTGAAGATGGAGTCCTCTTCATGGAAGTGTAATTTGTTTGATGCCGCTGATTAACTTTTCATTAATTTGTAAATATGTAAAGGTGTGGTGTCTCATTGTGATAGCGAAGAGAAAAATTAAAGGCTTAAGATGTATTGATCCAGAGGCTTTAGATTACTGGGGTATGAGACCTGAAAATAAAATTAATCTTAATGTTTCTCATACTTGTTATTGAAAATGAAAATAGGAACATTTCTTCAAATGGTCCAAGCCTTTAGGCAGATTTTCCCTTTAAGTCAAGAATATGAATATTAAGGTGAATTTAAAAGTGGACTGAATACACAGATGGAAAGTAAGGAATAACTTATCAATTGTGGTGCATCTGCCTAGGACATTGCATTATTGTTATTATTTGTTTAGGACAATGGGGCCTGTGGGAAAAGGCTTGTCCCGCTAGAGGAAATGAAAATCATGAATGCATTTTCACAAAAAAGCACATGCAACATTACTGCAATAATTCAGAGTCAATAAGGAGTTTCCAGCAGACGTGCCTTTTGTGAATTGGACAGCAACACAGGAAAGAAATGCTGATCCTCTTAAAACGCTATCGTTTAGCGCCTCTGAAGAAGTATTAATAAAGTAGGTTCAGCAATTATAATAACTAACTTTGCTTGGAAATTTGCTATTAGCATGATTTTCAGACATGGTTACAGTGAAAAATCTTATAAATTAGGCCCTAAGAGATTTGTGGAGTATTTAAAAGTTTCCTTGTTAAAGATGTTTGAAACAACACGTGTTGCATATGTACAGGAGCATGATTTGAAGTTTTTTTTTTCGAAGTCTCTACCCTGTGTCCCTATCTTTAACTACTTCTTCTGTAGGTGTCACTATAACATAGCAGACAGAAAATACTTCAAATAATGAAAATGTTGAATACCCACACGCAAATGGGGAGCAAGCTGTAATCTGATTTACTGTGCCGTGGTTGTCATATCAACAATAAGGTATCCCAGCAACTAAAAAGAATAAATTATTTTATAGATTTATTTACTTATTCTTTATATAAATGAACCTAATAGAAAATATTTTTTTCTCTTTTACAGTTATGTGGCAATTAAAAAGGCTTCCCAAGTCATTTACACTTTGCCTTCACATTAATACCAACAGTTCAACATGAATCTTATTAATATAATTGAAGCCAATAGAATTAATGAAGATTTGCCACTTACTCCAAAGTGTTGCTATGTTATGTTCCAACAATTTACATATTTCTACTTAGCTGATTGCTGAGAGAGAAATAAATTATTAGCATGCATTAATTTGATGGGATCGGTCTTCAGCACCATACATAGTGGATTATTTATGTAACTCCTGCATATGTAACTTAAAATATTCCCCAGGCAATACAATATGCCTACTATAAGCACTCAGCATCCATAGCAGCACAGAGGAACTGTGGGAGGCCTTAAGTACCCCTTCAAGACAGATTTTACCCTGTCACTAGTGTACTGTGTGGGACAGTAAAGGGAGGCTTAGATGAGCTCTTTCAGCTTGATTATCTCTACACTGGCACTAAAATGGTTTACACTGCATCCTTTACCTCTCACCAATTATTAAACTTGCTAAACAGGCTTGAGATTGTGTGTTAATAGGTTAGATGCCTAGCATACCAATAGACCTCCAAATCCCAGTGAACATCTACCTCCATCTTTGGGCACCTAAATACCTTGTGTATCTTACCCCAGGTGCCTAAATATGGATTTTTGAAAGCCACTAAGCACATTGGTTTGAAAACTGAGCCCAGGGCATTTAGTGCCCTAAGGGCTAAGCAATAGAGCTGTTAAAGGAAAATTGATTACACCCAACTATTTCTCAGTTTTGCTCTATTTTTATTACTTTCTAATGTATACCACACCTCCTAATAACATTTTCCCTTTGCCTCCTTGGAGAATACAGCACTCAAAATTAATTGAATAGAACAGCTATGGAGAGATCAAAAGAAAATAGAACACTGTTGATTATCTAACTCTGGGAGCTCATCTCCGGCAGGTATTCAGGAACTTATTAGTAAGCAGGGGAAAAGATAAGTAAAGAACTAAGTGGCTATGTATACTCCACATAATCCAAGACAACACATATCTCTGTTTTTCAAATGGATCCATTATACCAGTTGGATTTGGTAGACTGATGTATGCACAGGCTTGGGGGTCTGGTCTGTAACACATTTAGAAGGTAACCTTACTTGTCAAAATCTCTAAACCAATTTCAATGCATCATTGAGGTTCAAAGTGAAACAGCTGGAGGGATACTGCACCATTTCGTTCTTAAATTTATGTCCCTGAACACTTCTCTTAACATCATAAGAGAACTTTCCCAGTTCTCTCAAAGAGTAGCATGACCAGAGGCCGTGGAACTAGAGGAACCTTTTCAGACTCACTATCTTGCACAATGTATAAGAGGCGCATAAGTCCTTACTGCCCCCAGGATAGTAAAATCATGTGGGTTTTTCTCTGAAGACAGGATATAGATGAATTATATCACCTGGACCCAAGCTGCTTTAATGAGACATATTGGTCAATAAAAATAATTTGACTTAATACAGCATCTCATTCTCAATCTCATTGAGGATGCCATATCGCTAATCTTTCAAGATGAGACATTTCCAGAAATTAGCCCCTTATGTCCCATATTCCTGTTTGTCAGCTATTACATGAAACCAGTTCCTCAGGGATGACTAATTATATTTTCTCCCATCACATTGTCCACTCTGCTTGTGTATTGTATCCCTCTGCCACCTCTGTCTTGTCTACTGAGCCTGTAAATTCTTTTGGACTTGCAACAGTGCTTATCATAATTAGGCCTAGCTCTTTGATGTCTTTTAAATGCTACCTTATGGTATCACCTAAGAGCCAACCATATTTTGAAAGGTGTTGGGTTCAGAGGCAAAATAAAATCTGGTCTCATGGTTAGTATGAATGGTGATTCCACTCTCCTCCCTTTGCTTAAGGTCAGGACAAATATCATTTTTACTTGCCCCTAGAACCTGTCTAACCATAGCTTATGCTTTCCCTGGCTTTGGCACTTCTGAATCTCAGTATGGTTGCTAGGAAATCTGAGGGAGATCTCCTATGGTTCCTCACTGTACTTTTCCTGCATTCCTCTTTGCTCTCTTTTTGTGTGGCTGTCCTTCTCTTCATAAGTGCCTTCTCTCCCTTCCAATAAGAAGAGGCCACAGTAATTCTTGCATGGGTTGCATCCCCATGTGCAGAGCCATGCACTTCCAGGGGCACAAAAAGCAGTGGCACGTATTTGTGCTGCTGTTTTGTGCTCCAGGAAATGCCCCTCAACGTGCACTATGGTGCATGCCAAATTGTTCCAGGTGGCGTAGGAAAGGCTGGGGCCAGCAGCCTTACCTAGGATCCTGGGGGCCACCTGGGGCAGCAGTGGCGCTGATCTGGCCACATGGAGTCTGGCTGGCAGCCAGAGCATGGCTCTGGATGGACAGGCTCCATTTCTGGTGGTGCATACTGCTGCTGTGTGTGCTGCACTGCTTTTTGTGGTGGTTTTGGGTTTTTGATACTGGGACAGGGACACTCTGGTATCAAATTTTGACACCGTGCTGCAAATTTGCAATGTGGCGCACAGTTGTACATTCACCATGTGCTGTTCTTGGCACCACAGACAGGTTTGTGGCACTGCAAATCACACGTGCACACTCATCTGGATGTGCCCATGGGCAGCAAAATTGGAGCTGAAGAATTAAATATTCCATTGAGGCATCTTCTGATGCCTAGGAAGCCTAACAACACCTTAACATTCCTTAATTTAGCTCAGCTTATTTTTTAGGAGAGTTGTCTGATCTCTCTCATATACAGTGTAGCTTCTAAAATATGTATTTGATGAATGGGAACATTTTTGAAAGACTAATAAGGAGCATTAATATTTACAGAAATTCTTCAGCTGATTATTTTGCACCAAAGCTGAGCCATATCTGATTGTCTTTATTATAAATAGTTATATGAAGGAGACATGTTATTGAGAGTCTCTTCTAGTTACCCAAATGTAACAGTGTCATTAGCTGTTGGGTAGGATCACTTTATCTTTGTTTTGTTTCAATGAAGTTGAAATAATTGCTGGAATAAATTCATTTATCACAGATACAAGAATTAAGTCTGCTTTTTCATTAATTGGAATAAAATTACAAGGACTAACAGTCCTTATACATCAGGACACAAACAGGGCATTAGACAGGAGCAACAAATTTTTGTCCATAATACTCAACTGCTGCATACTTTTTTGGAAGTATGGGGAGGGGTTCTGGAAGCACTTGGTACTGCCAAGGTTTAGAGAAGAGTTTGGGAGACTATAGAACATGCACAATCTGAAAGTTCCCTTATTACCATTTCCTTCCCCCTTTTCCCACTCCCTAATTTTTACCCCCACCCAAAAAAAGTTGAAAGAAAGGAGAAATGAACAGGATGATATTTTATTCAATTTAATTCAAGTGGCAGGAAGAGTATCACATAACACTTAATTTAGTATACTTATTTAGTGGAACACAGGTATATGGTAAATTTGAAGAAAGAATTCTGTTATACAAGAAAAAGGATATTAATATAAAACAGCAAGACGGGAAGACAGTAGAAAATAGGAAAGATAGGGAATGAATAATTTATAAGAAAACACTTTTCTTCAACTCATTAAAATGGCCTGACAGTCGCAGAAACTTCAGATTTTTCTTGTTCAAGATGAAACTAGAACACATGCAAATGAACTTTTTTTTTTTTAACTAATCAAATGAAACTTTTTTTCTCTTTAAACCTTTAGGTAGAGAAAAATGTTACACAGTAAGATGGTGCAGATTAAAAGTTCTCTTTACAGTTACCTACAGTGATATTTAAATTTCCATGAACAGATCATTATTAGTAACTTCAGTAAACTGAAGTTAAAAAAGAGGGTGACCTTACTCTTTTCAGTCTCAGGTGGTAGATATGTAAGTAATCAGAAAGTAATAACTGGAACTTCTTTCCTACACTTCTGAAGCAGGTGGAAGCACAAACCGGTAGTTGCAGACTATAGTGGCATAGAAGAAGAGTGTAAGTCAGAGAGAGCCCTTTGTAGGGAATTTACAGGGTTCTGGTTCCATGGATTTTTAAAGGGTATTTCAAGGGAATTGTTCTAAATAGCTCTGTTGCCTTAAAATCTACAGGCTAGTCTAGCACAAAAGTAGTGGCTTGAGCCCTCCTGTCATTAAATTAGGGGTACAGTAGGTGGAAGAAAGCACTGCTAAGATGGAGCATTTTAACACTTTTGCCTTCCGTGGTCTTCCTGCCTTCTTTGCAGGTCTCAGGGAACTGCAGTCAGTCATTTTCAAAGGGGAATTTTGTCAAAGCCTGTAATGGAAAATTGGGGGCTTGATTCAGCAATTTTCCCCCAGTGCAGAATGTGTCTGCTTTCCCGCACAATTTTCAAATGTTCACCAGAAAACTAAAGCCTGGAAAACCAAACTGCTTCAGCTGTAAACTAAAAATTGTGCGTTTTTCAATAGACACTGTAGCAGTGTGGCTGAAAACTAAAAATGTTCTTTTAATGAAAAGTTGGAATTTCCCCATATGTGACGGAAGTTCAAGCATTTTGGAAATTTAGAGAACTGGTCTGGTTTTATGTAGCCTAGAAAAGTTTGTCATTCCATCATTGACCGTTAAATGTGGCGTACCACCAGATGTCCGGCTGATGTAAACTGGGTGCTAATAGCATATGAGCTTGTGACAGGCCCACAGCACACTTATCACAGCATTGGCATCCAGGTGTCCGGTCTCCTGGGGAATTGGCCAGCACCACATGACAGGAATAGGGCCTTCCTCCAGCCCCAAAGGGCTCCCGGGATAAAAGGAATTCCTTGGTGGTAGCATAGGGGAGGGAGAAAGAGATCACACCATGAGTGCAACCTAAAACCCTCCCCATAGCTGGAGTGGGACCAACACACCCCCAACATGAGCGGGTTGCTGGGCCAGGCTGCAGGAGCCCCACTTGACATGGGAACCTTCCCGTGAAGGCAGGTAGCACACTTACCTGTGGCCCCACAGCAGGAAATCCTTCCAGGGGCAGGGGGCCCCTCCAAAAGAGGAGACACTGTGGGTGACCAAGTACCTGTAGGAGAAAGACCAAAAGAGGAGACACTGTGGGTGACCAAGTAGCTGGAGGAGAAAGCCCAGGTACAGAAGCCACAGCAGGCAAACCCAATGGCACAGACCTGACTGATCCTCTGCTCACACACCATGGCACTGAAAGGTACTGCAAGCGCAGCTGGGAGGGGAGAATGTCAGCCTGAGGGGGACTGGTAGAGCCTGCCAGGGAAGAAAACCTGTCTGGTGCCCCTGCAGCCACAGCTGCCACACTTTAGTGGGTACAGACCCAAAATCCACTGGTAGGGCAGTAGAGGTCACATAGGACCTTAGTGAATGTGAGGGGATGTGGCCCAAAATACTGAGTAAATGGCTGGGTGCCAGCAGGCCTAGGATCCCAGCTCATCTGGAGAATACCCACAAAGGGGAAGCCAGCGGGGGTCAGGTGAAGCCTACCTCACTGAATGCAGAACACGGAAGTAAATTGTTGGGTGCAGATAGCATCGATGCCCCGCTTGCCTGCATCACTTGAGCACAGTTTGTTTCATTATTGTTAAGTTGTGCATTCATCGGCCAAGAAGGCCTCACCATGCTCCCACAGGCGATCCTGCAAGTAGCCGTGACAGGAGAATAAGCGGAACCAGCAGCCCATTACAAACATCACCGAGACCAGAGTCGACCACTTGAGTGGAAAGGGGTGAGGTGTAGGGGTGGTGGAGCCTCACAGAAGATCTACTGGCTGAGCCACCCAAGGCCAGAAGAAAGCACTGAGCAGCACCTCCATCTAATCTCAAGTAAGATCAAGTCATGGCAGGCAAGTAGGCCGCGGGGTATCACCCAAGTGGGGAGGGCATGCCAGCAGCAGCGCTGTGAGTGTGGGCCTGCCACAGTGCTGAATGCGAACTTAATGTTCGCAAAATTATAACACTTCCCTGAAAAGAACACAGGGTAACATGATAAGAAACCATAAAACCAGTTTTCTGGATGGCACCTTTCCAATAGGCCATGTACAAAGAGAGGAAGATGGTAGTCTCTTTGCAGGATGGGGGCTGAAAGATTGAGCTCTAATGGGATGTCTGCACTGCATCCCCACTGTGTTCCAGAAGGGGAATGTTCCCAAGAATGCCCTGTCCCTTTGTTCTCAGGTGTCAAATCTAGAAATGTGCCATTGAAGTTACTCTGAGGGTATTTCCCGCATGGCTGATTTTGGGACCTCTATCTGCAACATATTGGAGATTGGTTGCTGAGGACTCCTTTTATATTAGCTTTATCAGTGGATTTCCAGATGATGTGTATGAGTGGGGGTGATAGAGGAGGGCCTTTTGGCACCTCTGCCTGAACATGGCGGGTGGAAATATACCCTAAGGGTTAGAGTTAAAGTAGCAAGGGGTGCCTTATTTCAGAAGTGCAATCCAATGGGTTTTTGGTATATGAGGAGTCTTTTATTACTTTTTTTTTTTTAAAGCAAGCAATCTTGAAAGATAAAAAATAATTCAAACTCCTGATCTCTACCTGCAACTTTAACTTCACCTTAACAATTTTTTTCCTGCTGGAATAGAAAATGTAGTAGTGGCACACACTAATAGGAGCTGCCATCCTGAGATAATGTAAGACTATTAATCCTTTTGGCTTCTGTGACCATTATTTCTAATCGAAATACCACTGTAGCTAACTTTCCCTGCTTCTATCCTATCCTAATAGGCATGAAGAGAAATGATATTTTCAATTTTGAAAAGGCAGATATTCTCTAACTCTTCATTTGCTTTCTCTTTGTGGCTGTACATTACACTTGCATTAAAGTTTTGTGCATCAGCTATACTGAATATTTGTTTGATTGTTATTCTTGTTTCTGATCTACCTTTGGAGATTTCTCACTGGTTTGGACAGTGACTTTTGACTCACTAATGTGTCGAATGTTCTAACTTCATAGCTCCCTGCAGCTGGCATTGACTTGAATGGGACCTTTGAATGCTTGGCACCGTTGAAATTTCATAGCTTCATAAATTTTAAGGCTATTTTAGATTATTGCAATCATCCAGACTGACCTCTTGCATAACATAGGCCATAGAACTTCATCTGGTAATTCCTGCATTTGTTCAGTTGCCTGAGATTGAACTAGACCATTTCCTTTAGAAAGACATGCAGTCTTCTTTCAAAAATGGAGTTATGAAGACTCAACCTTTTGGCAAACTCTTCCATTTTTTAAAATGCTAATATCTGTATCCAATTTTCATTATGATTATTTCCCCCCTAAATTCATCTTCCAGCCATTTAATTTGTCTACATTTCTGCCTGCTAGATTAAAAAGCTTTTGGTGACAGATGCCTTTTCCCAGTGAAGGTATTTGTAGTGTTTGTTGATATTTACTACCCTGAGTGGGCACAGTCTTGCAACAGCTTTTAGTCAGAATAGACAATTTAATAGAAATGACACATTAATTATCAGAAAATATTGAAGTTGTGTATATGTTCTTGTTATCTATAGAAGACCTGTTGAACTACATTGCCTTTGGAATAGGTCCTCAGTGTCCTACCTGTGGGCAGCTATCTATCCTCACACAACCCCACTGATTTTGCAATGTTTTCTTTACAATTATACCGTTGTATCCACACAGCAGTATAATTGTAAAGAATACATTGCAAAATCAAGGCCTAGAAGAGTGAGATTAGCTAAGCTCTATTTTTAATGTTTTCTGAGGCTTTTCTGCTGTGCTCCCATATTTTCTTGCTGCTGTTGCCTGTGGCTTATTCTAAGGGCTTATCTTTTCCTTAATCTTAGACCTCATTTCCTCCTTCCTCGCTTTGTTGCTGTCTCTTAATGCATAGTACATCTTTTAGTAAAAGAGAGTATTTTTAACATGAAATGCATATAGATTCACTACTAATGTCAAAGTAGTATATCAAAGGAACATAATTGTTCTTATTTTGTGGAAGATGAACATGTTTTGACATTTTTCACTAAAATATATAACCAGTTGGAGAACTAAAAAAAAAACCCCAACCCAATCCCAGTCCTGTTTCTAGCAGTTGAAAATATAATACATGTTCTGTTTTGTATGATTTCAAGAAGTGATGATAATACAATGTGAAAACAAACTTTTCTTGAAGAAAAACATTGCCTTGTGAATTTTTGACACCCCCCCCCCACCCCCCTGCCCCGCAGGTTATTTGCTATGAAAATTTTCAAAGAAAAATGTTGTGATTGTATCTGTTTTTATATAGCAAGTGAGTAGCGATGACAAAATGAGTCGGAACTAAATCTTTGTTCAGTTAGCAAAGTATATAAATACATCACCAGTTTGGGCTTGCTTGTTGTTCCCGAAAAAAGGGAGCTATATTAGGATGTGTTTTAACATTATAATCATTATTCATTACTTTCTAGACTGGATATTCAAAAAAGATGAAGGGAATTTAGTAGGAGTTGAACCTTGCACTCCTAAAGGTTCCTTTCAAAATCTCAGCAGTGTGCTCAGCTTTTGTATGCGATGGAAAGATTAGAGACACGCTGTGGTCCAAAGATTGTGCAATGGCTGTCTTTAGTGCCTATTTTGATCTTTGTAATTTTCATTGCACAATTAGGCTGTCGACCCATCTCATCTTTACTCTGTCATACATAATATACACAACAAAACCATAACATGCTGATTTCACACCTTTAATGAGTTTCTAAGAACTTACATTATCCTACATATTTTCCTTTGCCTCTTTCACATCATACATATTTTCAGTAGAAAAAAGAATACTCCTTCTTTATCAAACATTGTGGTAGTACCTTTAAAAGAAGAGGATAATTAATAAAAAATTCAATCCAGCAGTACAGTTATTACAAAGTATGCTAAAAAAATAACAAGGTACTCTCTGGTTACCAGTTAATAAGATCTATTTTTATGTTTAACAAAGTTGCTGATATTCATCTTTTCCCCACCTGAAGTCTTGTAGGTGATATTAAGTCTATTTTAAATAAGCAAATGATCTCCTGAGTTTTTTTGAGGGCATTGGACCAGATTTTTAGAGATGTTATGCCTGTAACGTTCCATGCAAGACTCCAGGGAGAATTTCAAAAGTGGGTCTTAGCAAGACGTGCTTTAAAAGACTGTTCCAAAGCCTTCAGGGGTCTGTGAAGGTTTCTGTTGCCTGTAGTATGTATTAAATCAGGTCTAACATGTATGTCTGTGTGAAGTACATACTTAAAGGGGAAAGATTTGTACTATTCTTTAAAATGTAAGTGTTATGATTTAAGACATTGATACCTATTAAAAGTGTATTTGAACTACCTCGTTAACTACACTTCTAAGCCTTGGCATATGGTCTAATTATTTACCATGATGAATGCAACACCATATATAACAGAGTTAGTAGATGGAGGAAACAATCAAATGAAATGTAGAACTGCATTGTTTCCAGTGGCTCTGTCTGGTTATAAGGATTCCCCATGCAGAGCAAAATTCAGAATGGGGATTTAACAGAGGTACATTTATGAATGAGGGTCTGTAGGTTAACATGGATGCTTAGAAGAGTCAACCATGCCATTACAAAGCGGAAAAGAGGTAAATATTGTAATGGTAGTATCCCCTGAAAAACAGAGATGCTTATTGCTTTTTACATAGCATCCAGCTTGGGTTGGCCCTTTGCAGAAGGAAAGAGAACACAAAGGTGGACATTATTCCTTTCTCTTCTGTACTGCATCTGCTTCAAGTTGAAATGCAATGTTTAATTTGAGCACCATAAGATGAAAAACTGAACAAACTGAAGAGAACATAGAATAAAGCAATAAAATAGATACAATAAAATGAAAAATGAGAGAGCCCTCCATCTTCACTCTGGAGTAAAGAAGAAGGAATGTATCTATCTAAATGCAGAAAAGGATGCAACCAAAAGTGTCAGTTGTCATTTAGCTGACGTCTAATGATAAAAGATTGTGCTGAACATATCTGTGCAAGCCCTCAGCACTTTCATTTTATGGGCTTAAGATGGAGCAAAGGTAAAGGTGTTGAGATTGCAAGAGCAATTTAGTGTTGGGACAGGAAGCTGAGGAGAGAAATACTTGGCATTAGGGTTCATTACACTTAAGGATGCAGTGCCAGCTCTGTTCTCTTGGGGAGCAAGGCACAGGGAGTTGTCACTCCAGAGGTTTGATTCCTTCCTGAGGTACATGACTTCAAATCATGATTTTGCCTCTTATGTGTATCATTAGTAACTTCCCTGGGTTGTTGCTAATATTTTCTGGCATTTTTCTGGCCTATGATCATTGCTAGTTTTTCTGTGTGCTTTTCACCTCTGCTGGCAACAGCAACAAGAGAAGGAGATGATCCATTTGGTGGCCATCTGCGGCTGTGAACTGATAGGACTTGTGCATTTGTTGATGATGTCTGGTTAGCGTGGAAATCAACCACTTTAATGGCCCTAAGTATATGAGAACCTCTTTATTTTCACTAATACATGAACATTAGAGAGACCAAATGCAGGACCTCCAGATACAGTCCATTTTAGGATCATAGTTGGCTGTATAATGTTTTCACTCAAGTGCAGATGGGTTATAACCAGCTGTGTTGTTTCCCTCCAGTTTGTCACTTTCTTGGCTAGAGATGTGGTTCTGACTGCTAATACTCCTTTAGAGGCCACGTGTGTGCTAGGTTCAAGGGCCATAGGAGAGGCTCCTTCATGATTTTGGATGAAGACAGAAATGAATTATTCTTTTTACGCTGCGTTTTGAGCCCTGCTGTGTTCCAGCTAGGTTACATAGCCAGTAGTGTATCCTCCCTTTGCCAGCTCGCTCGGGTTCCTTGCAGGCTCTAATGAGCGTGTGTTGGTATTACCCACAGTCTATGTGCCTTTATAACTCCTCAGCTTCCTTTCCTTTTTCTTGGCTAGCACTCAAACCCTTGAACTTCTGACACCATGCTTCTCCTCATAGGATTCGCTTCAGAATGAGCCACAGAGCGCAGTAGCTTTGAAAGAGGTTTTAAATTTAACAGAGTGAATTGTCTCAAACAGAGCAGGTTGGAAAGACCTACCTTCTGCCCTAATTATTTTCTGCCTTAAGATGTCTGTTATCCAGACAAGAACAGAAACATCGTGACGTAACTTATGTAAGCAACAACCCAGCATGAATAATGACTAACGATTACTGAAGAGTCAAATAGTTTGTGACCAGTCATGGTCTGAAAATTATTGGTCTTCACTGCCAAATGCAAATAATGAATTAAACTTGCAAGAAGTCAGGATGGGTTTATGAATAGCTCACTAACCAAAGAAGTGGGGTAGGTGCCCTTTCATTTATGATAAGTGGTTTATGGGTGAAAGTCCATGCTGTATCTCTCATAGAAGTTACAGCTCAGGGGAGGCATGGCTAAGGGATGCCATTAGTCAGCCTTGCATCCCCCTGCCCCAGGCTTCTCTGTGCTTGGAGAGGCCCTTAATGTTACAGGTCTGAAAGGTGTGTCTTAGTTACAGAAGCCTCACATGAGCTGTGGGCCACAGATCTGCCTGAGATCTCCATATCAGTGCATAACGTAGCCCCACCTTGGCATGCTTTCACCCCCATCTCCACTTCAGCACTCATCTTACACTAGGGCTTGCAAAAAGATTTTAGAAAGTCAGCCTTATCAGTGTCCAGTGCAATTTCTTATTGCCTCTCCCCCATCCAGAACTGGAACTTTAAAGGTTTTTAAAAGAGTGCCTTACAGCACCTGGGTGCTTTTCCTGGGATGAAAGTGCTGCAGAAGGGGATGAAAAGGTGAGCTTGTCCTTCAAGGACTTATTTCCAAATTTGTAATAAATTTCCTTCCTTCCACTCTTCAAGTAATGGAGAGATATTTGTAAATGTATGTACTATTTTGCTACAGCTTGGGAATATCAAAAGCCAAAACATTAACACAATAATGCTTGCTAATATTGGGGCAAACCTCTTTAAAGCAATTGAATTTAACAGGCTCTGTCAGCAAGCTTAGCTAATTTTAATTCAAATTGTTGTCTGTATTTAGTGAATACACTTTTTAGACTTTCATAGTCCTTACTTTATGCATCAAAGCAGGTTCAAAGGACAAAGAAGCTGCAAGAACATTCTGCTAAATGTATTAGGTCATGTTCATTGATATGCTGTGGCTGCTTTGTGCTGCTCCAGTGATACAAAGCAACCATAAACCTGGATTAGTGCACTGGAGCAATGAAAAGCAGCCAGAATTTACTGGAGAAACAGGCCAATTGTCATTTGCTATGATATTTTTGCTTCACTGAGATGCACATCTAACATTAAGATATTAATTGCACAGCATAATAAAATTACAATTTAATGCAGCTTAGTTCTCTGAGGAGGCGTGAATGTAATAACAAGGAAAAATATGATCAGCTCTTCCCCCCCACCATAAGAGGCATGTACCATATCTAGGCATGGGCTCAGTTTCTGCAAATGATTATAGCTCATAGTCATAAGACTCTGCCCCTTAGTGGGCATGTCTACACGTAACATTAATTCATAGCAATAAACTCCGGTGCATTTTGTGCCAGAATTTATTGCTCCTGGGCAATAACACATTTACACATGTACCAGGGACTGCAGCATGTTGAGCTGGGATGGAGCAGCCTCAGCTGGCAGGGGGCCCCAAGGGTCAGCCTGTCAGTCCAGGGCTGCTCCCCCAGGCTCAATGTACTGTGGAGGGGCTAGCTGAGGAGCAAGGGTGCCTCAGTATGAGGGTAGACAGCAGGCAGCCCCCACACTGAAGCCCCCTTCTGCCCCAGCCAGCCCTGTTAGCTTATACATGTTAGGGCAGAGTAAATAACTCCGCTGTAGGATAGTATTTGCATTTGGCAGTACTCCATCCTAATAGCACTGAATGTATAGACAGTGACATTTTACTGTGGCACCAATTAAGCAACTCCACAGTAAATGTCTCATGTAGATGGAACTGGCCCCATGTACATTGTCATGGCAAGACTTCGGTTTGTAAATATAATGCAATGGGGTAATGTATAATGTAGAGAGCTTGGTAAGGAAAGACAAAGAATGAAATGATGAGAATCATAAGTAAAAGCAGCCATGCTGACAGAGAATAACAGGTGAAGTAAGGAAGGAGCAACAGGTTTCAAAGTCATGGTTCAAGTCTGAGAAGGGCTGAGAGCATCTTTAACTCATGAGACAGCAGGGTACTCCATGTCTTGCAGCATTAGACCCTGGCAGGGATGAAATATTAACCAGATAACATTAGGCAAATATCAAAACAGACTGGTTTTATTTCCAAACTACATTAAAATTATATATGCACCTATTCTAAGGGGAAAATGGAATATGCATCGTAGAAAAAAGATAAGGCTAGTAGTCTTAATTCTTCCCAGCAGAGCACGGTGCTTTCAACCATCATTTTCTCCTTATTGTATTTTATTTGCACTCGGTTTTAATGTAATGAACTAAATCTTGGGAGATATTAACAAAAATCTGATTTTTTTTAATAACCTCTCCTCTTTTTTTTGAAGCCTAACATTATTTTAAGTAAATTGAACTGAAGTAAAAGATGTTAATATTTGCTTCCTTAGTGAATATATTGCTATTCCCTGTATTCCCCATTTGGACTGAACGTTGTTTTAAATCCTATGTCCAAAGACTGGACCTACTTAATAAAAAGGGAATTTAAGAACTCTAACTTTAGTGTAGATGTATAACCAGAGTTTCTTGTTTTTATTCTTTATCCAGTTCCTAATAGAAAATTGATGCTATCTCAGCTGGAACTCAATAATTAGAATCACTCCAACCATGATAAGTTTGACAGCTTTTCCTCATACCATCATTGTCAGAAGCCTCTGCAGTTTTCCCTTTTTTACTGTAAATAGTTTACATGAGAATTCTGAATTTGGCAGTGCACCAGGGGTATAAAATGTCATTTTTATATGATACCTTGATGCAAAGTCCATTAAACTTTTTCTGATCTATTTTTTCTGTCTTTCGTTTTTCTTTTGGGCCCTGTTTCATACCAAATTCTTCAATATAAGGTCTTGAAAAGGTGAGATGTAAAGTTAAAGTGACATCTGATAAAGTATGAAGTCCTGTTATTACTCTCTTTATTTCCAAAGCACAGATCACCTCAGACCAGCAGGTGTGTCTAAATGTATAATCATAGCAGTATAAATTATGGTGTAATTTTAAAATGGATTTAGTTATACCAGTGCAGAAGGCTTGGTGGACATTTATTTCAACTTAGCTTAGGCTTAGTTTGGTTTATTCAAAATCAATTAGGAATATGCCTAAGCTAAAATAAAATGAGCCATTAAAATAGGTTAGTCTTTGTGAGAGGGGTAGTGAAAGCCCCTCTAAGGGGTCCTGGACCCCCACCCCATGCGCCCTGGTACTTACCACAGGGATCCTGATGAGCGGCAGCCGGGAAGAATCGCGGGCATTGGCCCCCTCAGTTCCGGAGCTGCCTACAGCTGTGGATCGATGAGGGACGTTGGCAGAGCCTCCGGGAACCACGGGCTGCTCAAATAGCAGCCAGGAAAACAGGTGTGAGGAGGTGGATGGCAGGAGAAAAGGACACCAACCCTGAGATGCCAGTGGGGGGAAGAAGAGGACACCCACCTAGAGATGCTGGTGGTGAGGAGGAAGATTGCCCAGCTAAAGGCAAGAGAAGGGGAAGCAGAGGGCTCTGACACAGCAGGGAGGATGCTGTAACCAGGGAAGACAGGCATCTCCCAGGGACAACACCACAGCCTCTTCAGAGAATCGAGGTATGGTGGTGGGAGGCACTGGCAGGGAGCAGTTACCCCACACGGGGAGCACAGCGGAGAGGCACGAGCAACCTGACTTGGGAACCATGCACTCTTCCAAGCCGGGGAAGATGGGGGGCGACTCCAGGTCAGCTGGGGGCCCGAGCTGGCCAAACTGAGAAGCCAGACCAGGGTGGGGCACGGGACGGCAGCCCGCCCCCATAGTCACCTGGGGCACAGGAACAAGTGGGTCCTTCATCCTTTCCTTCAGTTTTCTTTATTTCTTTGAGCTATAAAAGGGGCACTAGGAGATGAGATCCCAGGGGGGCCCTTCAGTGAAGATCCAGATGTTGATTTCAGTTGAGTTCATTGGAAGCCCTAGCTAGCCCAATGACAGGGCAGGCTTATATGCCCTAGCTGGCCTCAAGTCAAGGAACTGGCTATGGTGAAGGGCAAACTGACCGGAAAGGCCCAACCTATTCTGAGGTGGGTGAGCTGGATGAAGAGGAAAAATCAACCAAGGGGAGACCTGCAGAGTGCAGTATCCATCCGGGCCATGGATGTGGTAAGGGTGGGGTAAAGGGGAGGTTTGGAGCCCCACGAAGAAAGAACAGGGATTGAGGTGTCTTCATCCTTGGGGGCCACCTGAAGGGAACTGCCTCCCCAAGAAAATCATTGAAGTCGTGGCAGGTGAGTAAGGGCAGCACCCATACCACCCAGGCGGCATCCGAGCTCAAGCCTCACCCTGACATCACTTGGGGGCAAGGTGCCCATCAAGAGAATTCTGGAGCCTTACAACACCTTCCAGTGACACTCTTGAATTGAATAAGGGTATATACATTTGAACAACATACCATGCAGTAAAAAGGAGTGGGGATTTACCTTGACTGCTTTGGGGTAACTGCCAGTATATGCCCTCTTTATCGTGTCATAGTTGAAAGCATAATCTTCTTTCCCTGAAGGCAGTGGCAGTGGAGCGGCTGTAAGGTTCCTAAAACTTTCCAGCTTAAGTACAAGAGCAACAGGAAAGAAACAGAAGTATAGATCCTCTGTATTCCTTAGCAAGCCAGAAGAAAACGCCTTTAACAGAACTCCTTTTTCACATTTGTCAATAATTATGGTAAAGAATAGGTACATCTATTATTTTGCCTGGGTTGACAGTTTTTTTGTGGCAAGTTTGTTAGGTTGGTTCTATAGCTCTTTATTTTCTAGACTATATAATAATGGGGAAGAAAAAGAAAAGCAATTAACATTTGGTGTTTTATTTTTTTTTTATTTTGTTGCTGTTCTACTAGATTCCCAGGAGTGAAACGTTCAAGTGCCAAATTGTGAAAATAACCCGTTCTATGAATTTACATCTCAAAAGCATACAGCACCATCTGTGGTCTGGCATGACTCACATCAGCAGACAAATGCTGGAGTAGCTCGCTATGAGAAATTATTTCTTTTACCTTTTTTCTGATGTCTCTTTATTCAGTGATATTTATTTATTCAGTGTTAAGACTATGTGGGATTTTATCAAAAGAACAGGACGTGGTGGGAATTTATTATTAATCACATGGCCTTGCCAGGATTCAATTTTCACTAAGAACTTTAGGATCCAAAGTTCTTCACCCCCCGCCCCCGACCCCTCATATATAATGAAACAACCCCCTTTGTATACAGTACCTGAACTTGTGGACCTCATTGAATGTTCCTAGAGTTCCTGCCCTTAACACCTACCCACGTAAAATGAACCATTCTTTCCAGACTAATGATTTTTTTGTTTTTGTCACTAGAAGCCACAGTAACTATCAAATACCCTACTCTGGATCTCACTTCAGGCATGCAGCAATTAGGAACCACCACTTTTGTGCCTCAAGCATGGGCTTCCTCATAGTTGGAGCTGCTTCCTCTGACATTTCTAAACCAATCATGGTGAATGCCAGGAAGGGTAATGAATAGGGGACGACTCATTCAGATATATCTGGTTCAATAACCACCACTCCTGCCACTGTTGGAGACAGGATACTGGGCTAGATGGACCATTGGTCTGACCTAGTATGGCACTTCTTGGGTACTGACAGGCATGCAGCTTCCCACTGTAATTCATGGCACTTCACAGAAAGCACCAGGGCTAGGGACAGAAGCTACACACAAACCGGTTTAAGTGATCAAACACTGGTTTAAACCTGTAACAGAACAAAAGTTCAGTGCACTTAAACCTCTTTCAAAATGGCTGAAACTGGCTTAAGATAAACCTGGTTTGACGTAGTATCAGACTTAACTGATTTAGATCAAACTGGTTTATGAAACTTCTGTCTCAGATTCCCTCCCAGTTCAAGATGACTCTTAGTCCCCCAGCATTCCATGATGCTTTGTAGCCCTGGGCTCGGCTGTCTGCTCCCATGAGCAGGGTCTGTCCTTCCCCTTTGCTCCCTAGCTGGAGCACTATCCATATGGCTAAGGAGAAGGTGAGGGGAAAAGAAACTTACTCATCTGGCCCAGCACCGGCCATCCAGCCAGGTGCTGCTGGTTGGAGTGGTGGGAGGAGAGGAGGGCTGGATGCTGCCAGCCTGGGGAAGAGAGGGGGTGTTTGCAGCGGGGGCTTGACTCTGGCCCCTAGAGCTGGGAGTTGGAAGCCACACCTCCTTCTCAGCCTCCAGGCTGGCTGGGAGGTGGGGAGAATCCTGCACTGGAGCTTGGCTCTGCCCCCAGAGTCTGGTGCCAGGAACCACATCCCCTTCTCAGACTTTGGGCTGGCTGAGGGCAGGGTGGGGGCAGAAGCCTGCAGTAGGGCTTGGCTCTGTGCCCCAGAGCTGGGAGTCACACCCCCTCTCAGCTGGCTCAGAGGCCAAGAAATGGATGTGGCGGGGACTCCAGCCCTGCTCCCAGCTCTGGGGGGCAGAGCCAAGCCATGGTACAAGCTTCTCCTCTCCCTCCTTCCCCCCTTCTCCCACTCATCCAGCCCCAGGCTAAGGAAGGGACATGGTTTCTAGCTTCATGCTCTTGGGGCAGAGCCAAGCCCAGGTGCAGACTTCCTTAGCCCACTGCTGGGAGGCCGAGAAGGGGGCATGTCTAGGAGAGTCCAGCCCTACTCTCAGCTTGGAGGGGCAGAGTAAGTTCCCCAGCTTCAGCTTTCCTTTCCCTCCCTCCCTCCCTCTTCCCAGTCTGTTCTCGTCTGAGGATCCAGTGCCAGGCAGGACAAGTGAGTTTCCCCATCCCCTTGCTCAGCAGGCAGAGAGGCTGGGGAGGGGACGTGGCTTGGGAAATCGGAGCTCCAGCTCTCTGCAGTGGCCAGCAAGCTGGGACATGTGCTCTAGCACTATTACTGTGGGCCACTGCAGGGGTCTAGTTGCTTTTCCTGTTTGAAAAGTGAACTTGCTTATTGGTTCAATCTATTTAAAAAAAAGATTTAAAAAACCTGATTAAAAAAAAATAGATTAAAAAAAAACAGCTTAAAAAACCTATAAAGATTGAATCAATTCATCCTCAGGTTTTTTGACTGTCTGTAATTAGCCCATGAGATGCAGTGAGCTCCTGACCCAGATGTTCACAGTTGGCTTCAGGGGTGGGGAGGGGGGTGTGAGATCAAGTTCCACTTTGGAGCCAATCCAGGAAGAGCTGGGTATATGCAGTCTCTGTCCTCTAGCCTCCTGCCACCCAGCTTTGGTGCTCTCTGCATGATGGGAGGGGATGGAGCTCTGGGCTGGGCTTTGTCCACCCTGCACTGGAGGGGAGTTCAGAGGATTGGAACCCCCCACCTCAGGAAGGCTTCAATTCTCCTGCCCTCTCTCCAGTGCAGGCTGGGCAAACCCTAGCCAAGAGCTCCATCCTTCTCCTCCCCGTCCATCATTCTAGACAGCACCATGGGTGGGGCTGAGCTACAGCAACCCAGCTCCAATCAGACCAAAGCTAACAAAGGCGCTCCGCTTTGGAACACCTTCATCTGAACCCTCATGCAATGAAAGCTAATTTGTCACATAACCGGGCACTTTTAAAGTGCTCTGCAGCTGTGCACTTCTGTCAGGGCTTGGCTGTAGAGCACTTTCAAGGGGCTGATTGCATGACAAATGTAATTTCTGTCAGCACCCCTTATGTTCTCAAAATGAGCACCACGGAAAGGAGTTACCTTGTGCATAATTCATTCCTGCACCTAACCGGGCTTCGTATGGGGTAGCGAGAGAGAGGAGCAAAAAACCTTTCTGATTATCCTAGGCTGGGGCTGACAGTAGCTAGTTTGATCTGACATGTATTTGTGAGCTGTAACTTATGCCTTGCTGCTGAAAGCTGTTGTGAAACACCCTGGCCATACATCTCTGTCTCTGTTTCTCAGGAGTGCCCCTAATAGACCAACAAGCCTTTTATAGGGGATAGATTTGAACTATTTATTACTGGATTTGAGCTCTTTTCTTAGTGAGGATTCCTATGTATTGAGAAATTCCTCAAGGAGGTCCTTACAGATAGCAACTTTATGAACACATTACTCTAGCAAAGTAGTGTAACATGACTGCATGTACAACTATGAATCAGTCCTTCTAAGAACAGTGATAGATGCCAGCAAAACAGCTGCTACTCAAAGCAGAAGTAGGAGACAACAGCTCAGCTGCAACACTGCTACTGGGATCATGATGGGGCAGCTGCTCATGATGATTGTTGGGAGTCATGTTGGTACAGAAAAATGGGGTATCAGTTGGGGAGCTAAATCATATTCATTTTTTTTTCTTTAAATGTCTCAAAATTCCAGGCAAAACCAGAGCAGATACAAAGAAAACCATTTCCCATATCATGGCTCTGGGAATAGAGGGAAGAGGCATTAAAAAGTTCATTCACTCCTACTGCTTGAGAGTAGTTATCTTTCTTCTCATCCTTCTTTCTTTCCCCGTCCATACATATCACTATGGTAAGTCGAGCTTTCAGTTATATGAACACTTGCCAAGGGAGTTGTGGAGAGTCAGTGCTGAAACTTTGAGGCTGTTAATTTTTTTAGATGTCAAGCATGAAAAATACTGTGCACTTGTGTGTGTGTGCGTGCGTGCGTGCGTGCATGTGGTGTTAGTTGATTTTACTGTCAGTTCCTCATTCACTAGAGACCTTATTCATCTCTAATTTTGGCTTGCTTTTCTCTCTAATGAAATGTGATCAGCCCCCAGCATGATGTTGCAATATCTGAGCTGCTAGAACTACAAAAGAATAGTTGTAAGAATATGAAATGAAACCAAAATAAAGGGCCAAATCCAGGATCCACAGACTCCTAACTTTGGCATTGTTCACATGAGTCTGTCTCTGGATTTATATTTCACATTATATCTCTAAATATGAAAAATTGTATTATTTTAATATATAAAAATAATTGAGACATTTTCTGCAGCTGTAAGTTGCACACTGACTTTTATAACACTAAGGATCTAAACCTGGATGCCTTCATTGATCCATATGCCTGATCAGGAGCTACACTTGAGTACACTGTACTGGATAGAGTCCCATGGACTACGCAGTTCAATCTACAGCGCTTACTATGACTTGTGTCTTAAGAAGTATAGTCAGTAGTGCTGTGCAAAACAGCTGTGTTTCAATTCAGTTTCGGATTTGGCCATTTCGGAGGACAGTGATTTGTTTCGGGTTTTGGATTTATTTTTTATGAATGGCAATGTGGGGCTGTGCGGGGCGGGCAGCAGTGGCAAAGAGACCCTGGCACAGATCTCTGCTCCCTGTGGAGTCAGGTCATGCCACAGGGATTCCCCAGCCCCTGGTTCCGTTCCCCGGCCCCTGGTTCGATTACCCAGCTCCCTGTTTGATTCCCCAGCTCTTTCTGGCGGGGCGTGGGCCTCAAACTGGGAGCTAGATGTCAATATCAGAGCAGTCCTTTCCCCTCCCTCTTCTTAGTTTTTGTTTCCCTGCAAGCCTGGCTCTGAAACCCTGAAATTCTCCAAAACATTTCTGAAATGTTTTGGAGCCCTTCGATTCATTTCAGAGCTGTTTCGGAGCCTTCCGTTTTGATTCAGATTCGGTGTTTCGGGCGCTGAAATAGCCTGAAACTCCTCCGAAACAAAACAGCTGCTGAAATTTTAGTAGTCAGCATGGTCTGGTAGCTTTCATGTTGTTAATGTACCAAACTGAAAGAGACCTTTAAACCTTCTTTAAAAGAGAAACATGGGATGGTTTCATGCTTCGTCTTTAATGTACCTAAAAAAAGAAGGGTTTGTTTAGGTAAATTTGGGATGTTTTTGTAAACTTTGAATATACACTAGCCTGTACTTTGTAAGGTTTTCATTTTGTTTAAGAGACAGCAG
>NW_005841911.1:2260134-2266703 GCF_000455745.1 Alligator sinensis | reverse complement strand
ATGCCAGATTGGCTGTCTGCCTTCTGTTTCCTTGACCTCTTTGCTTTCGTTTTCCAAAATGTAAATGGCTCACAATTGTTTACAAGTCTTTAAAGAAAACATGCTTTCGTGTTATATATTCTGAGAGGCTTATTCTAATTTAAGATAGGAGACTTAGTCAGCTAAATTCTCTTTTCACAATTACTTATGTGTAACTTTTTATTTTTGTTATTTTTTCCCTGTAGTTCCTTAAATGCACACTGAGTTTAGTGGCTATAAAAGATGGGGTCTAGGCTCTCAGCAACTTTCAATCTCAGCCCTTCAGACAATAAACACTAAAGTATGTACTTGGCTTAACTATTTTTAGTTCTAATGGGACAGTTCATGTGTGGAAGAGATGGTACAAACTAGCTTAAATATTTGCAAGACAGTGTTTAACTATACACATAGAAGACCTGATTTATCATAAAGCTCTTGATAGTGTAACATATCATAGCATAGGTGTGTGTGTGTGTGTGTGTGTGTGGAAGCTGTTTGTTCAGAATACATTCTTGTCAGCATTAAAGATTAAATATGTACTTTGCCCTGGGCAGAATATGGCCATAAATGTCTGAATTGTTATGAAAGTTAAGCAAGCTTATGGTTATATTTGAAAACATAGCAGCTATGTGCAAGGAGCTCCAGGAAGAATCCTGAATGTACAAGAAAAGAGGGATTGGCTTCCTTCCTATTTATTTTTTTGTGCATCTCCTAAAAGGCCCTCTTAGTGTTAGCATATGTGTTTGGTGAGAGAACAGAAGGAAGTCTCACTACTTATGAATGTGTGCTCATGCACTTTGCGCAAGTGATGGGGCCTGTGAGATGTAATTCCAAGAGCAATAGATGAAAACTAAATTCAAGTGCAGACGGACTGAACTTCTTAGCAAAAAAGGCAAAGAACGGATGCATTAATCTATTGGGTTGCTGAAGGCAGCTGGAAACAGGGCAGATATATTGTTGTGATTATCCAAGACAGTTTGTACACTTGTTATTTATTGATCATTTTAATCATTTTAGTGGTGCCACCACTTGACCTGTCATGTAAAAACATGAAGGTGCCATCCTCTCCCCAAATGCAGCAAATAAGGCAATGGAACTGGCACTTGTAACAAGACAGTGAAGCTGAAAGTGGCGATTCAATCACTGCTTACAAATATAAAAGGCTTGATCTGGCACTTCCTTAGGCAAAGTGGACACTGACATCACTGCTTATTTAGAGTAATGCTGCTTGTGGTGTGTCATATAATTTAAACCCAGATCACTGGAGGAGAAGAAGGCCCAGGGTTAGAGCATGAAGGATAAGGTTATAATCCTGAATAGTATTGGAATCAGTGACATGGTTTGGCACATTGTAGAAATTATTGATGTGGTCACATTTTCACTGGTTTGTAGCTTTGGAACCATTTTATAATACACAGCAGTGCATGCCCTCTTCTTTCTTGCTGCTAAATTATTAAAAACTGAATTAATCTAGAGCAAAGCTTCATGTAACTTAATGGTGCATGACTTATGCAGCCTACTTATGTAATTCTGTTTTTGGTAATAGTAATGTTGCTTATGCATATTTTACATGTTATCATGTTGAAATGCCTTTGTTCCTTTTTTTTTTTTATATCTTCTGTAAAATTTGTTCAGACCTTATAGGCATAACAGAACTATTCAATAAATTATTTATCCAGGAAATCATATTTTTATGTGGGGAAAAATGCAAATTCCTGCCCTGTTCCCCACTCTTATGTATAACTAATGTGAGGATTGCACACAAATGATCATGATTTTTTGGTGAGATTAAATGGTGGAAATGGGCTCTGAGATCATTTCAGTTCCACATGTAAAGTATCAATTTGGGTGTTTTCTGCATTGACTAAAGTTGTGTGTGTATTTGAATGTAGTAACTTCAATAATAAAAGATTTTTGCACCTTATGTGCAAATATGGAGTTTTCCAAAACTAGCTCTGGGGTTTAGCCACATGTATTTTATTAAGTTTATTTATTAAGGGGTGTGTGACTAAATCTAGCTGCCTTGCCCAAGGAGGGAAAGAAAAGCAATTTTCACTTGATTAGTCAAAAGAGAGCAACATTTTCCTTCAAATTTTAGACTTACAGGGTTGGAAAACACTGCAGGGCTCCTGTAGCACAGTTTCCATTCTGGTCCTACTGAAGCCAGAGGTTTGGTCAGAAATAGATTTCAGACCACTAAACTCCTGGCCCCAGGCTCTAACCAGAGACCAGTATTTCCCAAGTTAGTTTTTCTACAAGTTCTGAGGAAGGTGAACTTTAAAAAAAATAATGGGATGGCTCACATGGCCAAAGTTGGCATTTTTAATGAAATGTTTAACATCAGAGGTAAGTATGTGAGAGAGTTGAGCTGCTCAGTCACCTGGAGTTTGCCTTGGCTATAAACCATTCATTTAGTCAGAAGCCAGTCTTAGATTATAGTTTCATATTTCAGCTAGACAGTATTGCTGTCTGATGGTTAGACAAGCAGGACCAGGATAGAATCCTTGATTCAGAACTAGTCGGGATCAAAACTGCTTTCTACAAACATGGGATTTAGTACTGGATTTCCACTCTGACAGATTGGTCACGTACAGAATGACACTTTTACCTGTATAAGTGATTGGAAAGCGGTGTATACCCATAACAGACCAGAAATTTGGTGCACACAGCCGGTTTATACCCACAACAGAACAGAAGTTCGGCGCACATAGACTGGTTTAAAAACGGCAGAACCTGGTCTATAATTTGTTCCCCCCAATAAAGGATGAATGCATGTTCTGTTTGCTACCAACCTAAACGACACCACTTACAGAAAACCATGTAACAGATTGATTCCACTTTGGGCTTTTTGAATGTCTGTACCTTGCCATTCCCAGCTTTCACTGAAGCTGAATGCAAGGACAGATCCTGCCACTCTTACTCCCATTGGGTAGATTCTTAATCAGCTCGTAGTCCCACTGAAGTCAACATGAAAAACGGTGGTAGAATAATGCTGTACCAGTGGTACCTGCATAGCAGGGAAAATTTTGGGGAGCTCTTGGTGGGTAGTATTAAGTCAGGTTGACCGCTTGCTGATTGTCAGGTAGAAAATCTTATATGATTTTCTCCTGGTTTTTGGAAGCAGAGAGACTGGGTGGGCCTAAGGATCCAAATGACATTTTTTTATTCAGTTTCTTTGAGGATGAGCCTGTTTTAAGAAGAAGGGGTCTAGTGTTATAATTTTCCATGTTTAGTAGGATCTGTCATATTCTCCACTTACATTTATCCTCATATAATAGCCTATCAGGGGAGACAGAGACCTGACAATACTGTTTTCTGGAATTTCTAGCTATTGTTGCCAGGAAACTTCTTTAATTTTTAGTACTTGAGGTTCCAAAGCTTTAGTGCCTTGTGTTTGGGATAGATATTTTTTATGTCTATACATTGAAAGAAATAAAATAAAATAAAAAAGACAGTGTGTACAGTAGATAAGGTTTTAATACTCCATGGTTATTACACAAATCAGAAAAAACCATTTGCTTTAGGCCATGGCTTCTCAAACATTTTCATAGTGGAGTGGATCCGTGTATTAAAAGACAGGTTGTCTTAAAGCTGCCTTTGCAGCACTCTCTGAGATTGCACTAAACATCAGAGCTGTTCTAAAAAATGGGGCTTTAATATTTAAGGAAATGTTCAACTTTAGAGTTCCATTGAGATTTCCAAATGTACATCTGCATTTGGATAACCTCCTCCCTTCTAATTATCAGCTTAAAATATGTATTCATTATTACTTTTCCTACTGTACTGTAACCTTTGCTATTCCTGTTATATCCTGGATATTTTCATTTAGAAACTGCTTAATCCCATAGAAATACTTGTGAGCACACAATGCTTAACAGAAACCATTCTAGTTTAATAGTGTTAACCATCTACTTTACCATTCCCATTTACCATGCAAGCCACAGGGTAAACTAATTACACTCAGGAGACGCTGGTTTTGAAGCCATTTGTGATTTAAAGCCACAAGTAATAACATTTAATAGACTCTACAATTCATGAACAAGTTATTTGCTGTTCATTTTGCATAGTTCAGCAGCTATGTTCAAACACTGCTGATCATGCCATGCATTTTCCTGAATCAGCTATGTATTTTAGAAGACCTTTACTGATCAAGATCTTGGGTTTATTGCTTTACTCACCCAGTAGTTTATTTTTTCCCTAATACCTGGATATGTTAGTATCTGACTGCCTAGACAGATTGCCAAATTAACAGCTGGCTCTATTGATTAGAACCCTTAGGTTCCTAATACTCATGACCAAAACAGAGACCAACTTAAGAATGTCCGCCTATGTGCAGTTCATAGGATTGGGTCCATTCATATCAGTCCCGAGATGTGTGAGAGCTGAAGTCAAGCATCAGCCTACAGGGTGGATGCTAAGTTAGCATTTACTCCCATTATACTAACATGGCCATCTCAGTCCTACAAATCCAGAATTCCTCTGACACCACAGGGATATAAAAAGAAATAAGGAAGGATTTGATTAGGAATTATTTGCCTGTATACAGAAGAACCTTCTTTGCCAGGCAAATAGGAATTGTATAAGTTTTGCCAAGGGATCCTAGAGGTATCCAGGACTCTGCTGAGCCTCACTGCAGTAGAATCTTGAAGGGAAATACAGGGAACTTTGGGGCGGGGGACAGAAATTACACATAAACCAGGTTAAGTGATCAGAAACTGGTTTAAAGCTGTAACAGAACAGAAGTTCAGTGCACATAAACCAGTTTCAAAATGACTGAAACTGGTTTAAGATAAACCTGGTTGAATGTAGTATCAGACGTAGCAGATTTTGGTCAAACTGGTTTATGAAACTTTTGTCCCAGACCTCTTCCTGGCTCAGGTTAAATCAGAGTCTCCCAGAATACGTTCTAGGCCTGTGCTGTGCTCTGCTGATTGCTCCAGAGAGCAGGGCTGGCGCTACCCCTGCTCCTTTGCTCCTTAGCTGGAGCAGTGAGGACTGGCTCACTGCCCTCCCCCCTCCCACCCCCCAACTCCCAGGCAAACCCCAGCTGGGGTCTGGGGCTAGGGAGGAGGGTTAAATTCCCCTCCCCCTGATCATGGAGCTGCCCATCTCTGCTAATTTACTGCTAGCTGTGACTGTGGACTACAAATCCTAGAGGTATCTGCAAATAGGAAAAGGAAGTGGTGAGCAGCCCTGTAGAGTCCTGCTGCTGTGACAGTGGACTGCAAATCCCAGAGACCTTGGAGGCAGCAGGAAGAGGAACCAAACACACAGTCCATGCTAGCTTTGTAACAGACAGTTGTGCTCTAGCACCCCCTGGCTTCTGGCTTGCGCCACTGCAGACACATGGCTGCATTTCTTGAATCAAAAGTGAATGTTAATTTGCTTACTGGTTCAATCTTTGTAGCTTAGACTAACCTGCAAAGACTGAATCAATTCAGCCTCTAGCTTTTTGACTGTCTGTACTCAGCCCAGAAGTTTAGTGCACATAAACCTCTTTCAAAACAGATTTAAGACAAACTTGGATGCATGTAGTACTGGACAACTGATTTAGGTTAAATCAGCTTATTGAACTTCTGTCCCAGATCCCCTCACAGTCCCCCAGCATCCTGAGTTGCTTTGTGCCTCCCCACCCCTACCCCGCAAGCTTACCCTTGCCGGGTGGGCAGCCTAGCCTTGGCTCAAACTGTCTGCTCCCACTGAGCAGGGAGGTGTGCTTTAGTGCCCCCTAGCGTCTGGCCTGGGCTACTGCAGGCATGTGGCTCATTTCTGGAGTCAAAAGTAAATGTCTGTTTACTTAATTAGTGGTTCAGTCTACTCACCTAGACTAACCTGAAAGATTGAATCAATTCAGTTTTAAAATTTTTGACTGTCTGTACTGAGCCTGGGTTCTTGTAGATGTGGGGAACGCATGGTCTGACATTCTGTAATTACAGCACGTTAAAGCAGACTTGATTAACCAAGTCTGCTGGAGTGTGTTATTAGCATGTGCCAGCAGCCTCTGTGTCTTGTATATTCAGTGTCCCCATGCTTCAAAATGGCGATGGGGGCACTTTAACTAAAGCTTGTTGAATGAGCTTTAGTTAAAGCACCCTTGCCACTATTTTGAAGCTCAGGACACTTAATATAGAAGGTGCTGTGGGTGTTTTAATTAGAGCGCCCCCTATCCCAGAGGATGTGTAAAGAGACACTTTATGTAGCTGTGGACTTTGATCTGGGCACAGAGTTCGGTATTAGAGTCACACCCTGGCAGGATTTATGTATTAGCACAGCCTGAACTAGAAAAGCTCCAAGAGAATCCTGAGTTTTCTTTGAGGATGTTGTTAACCCTCCTATTCAAAATTTAGCAGTTGAACTTGTTATACTAAATGCTAAATGGGCACAGCTGTATTATGGGGAGGGTTATACATAGCCCTCAATAAAACATACTTGGTATAAACCAAGTAATACACATATATTATTAGACTCCACAGTTCAATCAGCAAAGCAAGCATCAATTTTATTAGAAAATTTGGCTGCATCTGTGAAACGGACAGTTCAATCAACAAATT
>NW_005841911.1:2252692-2260103 GCF_000455745.1 Alligator sinensis | reverse complement strand
CTTTCCCTGAGGTATATGAAAAAGTAACTACTGCCTTAATGTATGCTGTTTGATCATTAAAGTATAGAAACATTTATTGGACTAGTAAAGTATGTGCTGAGGAATGGAATGACTTGTGTCTTAAATGGCATCTCATAACACAAGGATCAATAAAACACTTATGCCATATGAATCCTCAAGATGATAGTTTATCTTTGAGCTGTTTTCTAGCTGGTATATTATCACAAGCTGAGTCAGATATGGATATGGAGAAAAACAATTCTGAAGATTATGGCCCAAGTAAGGTTGGTTTCATCTCAGCCTAATAAATGAAATCCTCTTAAAGATATTAAGTACTTGAATGAAGGGCATGAATTTTATTTGCTATTTTGGAAGAATGTAAGATTGGAAATAAGGATAAGAATTGGATTCTTTTTCATTTATGTTTAAGCTGTATGCACAATATTAACTCCTCAGTTTATGTTGTATGGGGGGATGGGACAGAATGACTCTTAGGACACTTGTACACGTGCATTAACATGTACATGATGAAAATGTCACTTTGTGTGGCTTAATGGTGCCGCAGTGTACACGTGCAAAAATCTGGGGGGTTTTAAATGACTGCATCATTGCATATTACAACAATACAGCCATCAGCTCACCCCCTGGCTGAAAGAGAGGTGAGTGCATTTGTCAGAAAAAAGGGCTCAGGCCTCTCACCATTTCTGCCTTCAGTAGGCACCTTATGAAGGCAGAAGCAGCAAGGGGCCTTTCCTCTTTTTTTTTCTGGCAGAGCCTGCCTGCCTCTCCTGCAGTTGGCACGTGAGCTGCCAGCAGGCTAGTGGGCTGGGTAATGAGACAACACCCAGCCCACTAGCAGCCCACCTGGGGACTCAGCCCACCTGGATGGGACTCTCCTAAGCATACAAAGAAGCCTAGGGTTTCCAATGGCAGGCTCAGCTGCCTGTACACTAATTCCAGGAACATGGGGAACAAACAGGTGGAACTGGTCCTCCTGCTAAGCATTAACAAATATGATCTCATAGGGATAAAGGAGACCTACTGGGACCCTACCTATGACTGGACCACAGGTATAGATGGTTATACTTTGTACAGGAGGGATCACGCTGGGAGGAAGGGCAGGGGTATAGCTCCCTATATCAAGGATCAGTAGACTTCCCTACTGGCTGACATAGGCACCCAAGGAGGGCGACTTGAAACTCTTTGGGCTAGCATATGGGGAGAGCATGGTGAAAGGGATATTACTGTAGGAGTCTATTACAGACCTCCTAACCAGGAGGAAGAGCTTGACCATGAATTCTCTAGGGAACTAACAGAAGCTGCATGCTTTCAGTCCATGGTTGTCATGGATGATTTCAATTATCCTGACATCTCATGGGAGGAGCATTCAGCCAAATCTGATTGGTCAAGTAGCTTCCTCACCTGCATTGACCAGCTCTATCTGACTCAAGAAGCCCATGGGTTAACACAAGGCAAGACACTGCTAGATCTGGTTCTGGCCAAAGGGGATGATATTTGAGGACTCATGGGACTCGGGACAGGTTCCTGAAGCCTGGAAGAGGGCCAACACGGTGCCTATCTTCAAGAAAGGAAGGAAGAAAGGAAGATACAGGGAACTACAGGCCAGTCAGTTTGACCTCAATCCCTGGGAAGATCTTGGAAAAAAATTATCAAAGAATCTATCAACAACAAGCTGACAGAAGGTGCCATTCTGAGAGACAGCCAACACAGCATCATTACGGGAAGGTTGTGCTTGACCAACCTCATTTCCTTCTATGACCAGGTGATGTGTCACCTGGACACGGGGGAAGAAGTTGATCTCATTTCCTTGGACTTCAAAAAAGCCTTTGACTTGGTCTCCTATGATGTCCTCATGGCAAAACTGGGGAACTGAGGCCTCGACAACCTTATGGTCCGATGGCTGGGGAACTGGCTCTGTGGCCAGAGCAGTGAGTGATAGTTGATGGAACGGAGACATCATGCTGTATGGTGACCAGTGGCATTCCTCAGAGTTCAGTACTTGGACCAGTACTCTTTAATATATTCATTAACGATCTGGATTTGGGTGTCAGAAATGAACTGGCTAAGTTTGTGGATGATGCCTAACTGTGGGGAAGTGCGGTTACACTGGAGACCAAACTATGGGGAAGCACTGTTACATTGGAGGGTAGGCTGGGGAGTCAGGCTGACTTGGATAGGCACATAGGGTGGACAGATATAAACCTGATGACCTTCAACACAGAGAAATGCAAGGTGCTCCACCTTGGGAGAAAAACCCCACATCATACCTATAGGCTCAGCAGTGCTTCACTCACTAGCACTATGTCCGAAAGAGACTTGAGGGTCATGATTGACCACAAGATGAATATAAGCCAACATGCAATGCCACAGCCGGGAAAGCAAATAAAACCTTGGCTTGCATCTACTGATGAATCTTAAACAAGACCCAAGATGTCATTCTTCTGCTTTATTTGGCTTTGGTGGAGCTGCAGCTGGAGTACTGTATCCAATTCTGGGCTCCACACGTTAAAAAGGATGTGGAGAAGCTTGAGAGAGTCCAGAGGAGAGCCATGCACATGATCAGAGGTTAGGCCTTATAAGAAGAAGCTGAGAGGCATAGGACTCTTCAGCTTGGAAAAGCATAGGCTCAGGGGGGACTTGGTGGCAGCCTATAAGTATATCAGGGGTGTACATCAGGATCTGGAAGAACGTCTGTTCATCAGGGCTCCCCTTGGGAAAACAAGGTACAATGGTCACACATTACTGGAAGACCATTTTATACTGGACATAAGAAAGAACTTCTTTATCATCTGAGTCTCCAGAGTTTGGAATAGACTCTCCCTAAAAGTGGTGCGAACACCTACTCTGGGCACGCTCAAGTTGTGTTTGGATGATTATCTTGCTGGGGTTACCTGACCGCAGCTGACTTCCTGCTCTTTGGGCAGGAGGCTGAACCAGATTGTCTCACAAGGTCCCTTCCAGCCTTAATGCCTGTGAAATCTATAATCATGGAGATCTTCTCTACTCTTAATTCCGTGGTACTTTTTCGCCAAAAAGGACCCATTAAAAACAGTTCTTTAGTCATTGAGAGGTGGTTAGTCATGTTAGGCAAAAGACTGGAGAGGATGGCACCTTGGACATTAACTAGTTCATAATCATATAGGAATGAGCTTTCATTGGGAACAGCCTGATAAAGTAGATTGTAACATGTGAATGTTGATGCTTTCCTGAATCAGTTAGTTTCTCAGGTGCCACCCTACCATACCTTTAGTAACTGTATAATCTGTATAACACTTGGTGCTTTCATTCTTATTCAAGGTATTTGGAATGATTTCTTAGTGATCAGAAAGATTTTGGAATGTCACTGGCATGAGTTTAAGACATTGAGGCACATTAATTGCAGAGCATGGAATATTCACATTATTATGTTTGTATTTTTTGTCTATTTTTCTTTAATGAAGGTAGTTTTTGTTAATAAATTAAATATTAATTCCTGATTATTACCATTATAGTGTAACCTGAAACCACATGGGAACCAAAGATGAATTCTTAGAATTGATATAAGGGGCGGGAGGGGTATTGAGGGGTTAGGGTCAAAAGCCAATGGGTTTAGGAGATTATAAATACCTAACTGAATACATCAGACTACATACAACGGAGGCAACATGAGAAACAAATAGACAGGCATTAAGGTTCATACACCTGGAATAAACATTGCAGGTGAATAAGCATGAAGGTTCATATACTGAGAATAAACATAAGAGGGGAATAACAGTCACCGAGTGGTAAAAATCCTTCAGCAGTAAATAAAATGACAAGTAAGAAACATTAATAATAGGCTAGTCACACCAAAGGATGCTGGGGCGCTCTCTCCACTCTGAGGGCTCTCAAACCAGCCTCCGTTTCCTGAACACCTGGTTACCATTCCTCCCAGACTCTATGCTTGGGTCTCCTCCATCGTGACCTGCTGGATCAGCTCCGCTGCACACTTGGGCTTCCCCCTGCGTGTCTTGCCAGCTGCAGCCTGTCAGGATCAGTCCTGATGAAGCTCCTCTGGGTCTTTGCTCACTTCACCATCTGCAGCTTGTCAGGATCAGTCCTGCTGCAGCCCCCAGGCTCTCTGCTGCTCAGCTTGGTGATCACAGCCTTCCTCACTTGCATGTTCTCCACCCCACCTTTTCAGCATCAAACCCAAGCTTCCTCAAACCCCAAGCATCAAACCCCAGGTATCTCCCTGCACTTCCTTCCCCTTTTCCAGAAGCCTGCTGGGAAATGGAGTCCAAGCTGCCAATGCAGTCCATTACACCATTATAGGGTAATATATTTTGAATACGGTGATATTTTATATAGAAGAAAGTTTTGACAGTCATGATCTTGGTTATTTTTAGTTGAGAAATGAGAGTACTCATCTGGACAGGACCTATCTCAACAACATTAAGCAAGTAGTGACTTTATTTTATGACTTCCTTGACCTTTGTATGAAGCTCTAGAGTTGCTAACTTTATTGTCTGTAAGGTAGATTGAAGACATCATTAGCCAATCTCTCCACCTGGCTCCTTTAAATGTTTTACGCTTTGAAGACTTCAGCAGATAATATATCAAAATAACGTATTTAAGCATACGATGAAATTGATCACAAAATACTGTTGTAATGTATTCAGTGAGAAATATACAAAATTGTCAATAGACATGCTATATTCAGCAGAAATATGTATTTCTCAAGAGCCATATTATTCCACTCTTTTTCCTTCCCATGCCAGTTGTAAGTTTCCCTCTTCCATTGCAATGTCATTATTTTACAATACATGTTTTGCATTTTCCTGGTTTGTATTCCTCATTCTTTGCTATCTTGCAATATATATTTTGCATTCCTCATCCTCTGCTATCCTGAGGATCCTACTTTGCATGTTGGGAGGGCTATTGAAAGAGTTGGTGTGGAACACTGGGAGCACAGTGGTCAGGGAGCTGGTCTTTGAAATCTTAATGCCCTCAGCTGTATACTACCCATAGGGATAACTTCTTCAGGTTGTCATGTTACAAAAAATGGGATGAAGCCTTTTTGCCTGTGTGGGGGCGGGGTGGGTGTTGAAACTGATGGAGACTTTAGAACAAACCGTCCAAACAAAATCAAAAGGCAGACTAGCAATGACAAAAAAGGTGTGTTTTTTAAGCCTATTTCATAGTGTTTGAATGCTTAGGATTGGCAAGACAAAAATATCTAGCATCTGCATCCATTCTCTCTTGCAGATGCAAGACTTAAATTACAAAAGTCAAGGTTAGGTTAAGACCCATTAAAATAAAGCCTTTGGTTCTCAATACACAAACATTTTTATTGTGAAGAGACCTATGTTGGAGATGTCTATACTTATAGAGTTGAACTGCTGTTGCTTTTCACATATTTTTATAGATGTAGTTGCTATGTAGATGACGTTGTTTGTAGGTGTCTGTCCACCTACACTGACTGGACTATTTGGAGTCTTGGATATAGATTTAGTTTCCTCATGAGGCTAATCAAGAAGGCAACAAAAATAAATTATTTAACTGTAGAAATATAAATGATAGGAAATTGTTAGAATCACTTTCAGATCCCCCAATAGACTGTAAATTGCTAAAGGTAAATTGGAATAATAATTGAAAAGCTTAGCATTCTCAGCAGATATTTGATGTCCTATTTGCCCCATCCTTAAAGTTTTTAGAGGTAGCTCCATTACACACCTCTACTACTATCCTGCTTGACATTTAAAAGTCTGGATATAAACTAGTACTAGGTCTCTTAAAATCCACATCATTTCACCATTCTCCTAGAGCCACATTTTTTCTGTAATAAGATTTCTGGCAGCCACTTTTAGGACCAAAGATAGCCATAGCGGAGTTGACAGAATTCCTAATGAATTTAGTGATTTTTTTCTACTCAACAGTAGGGCTATATTTTCCCTTTGTTCACCAAGGATAATCTGCAAGAGCAATTCATCTGCCAGGGGAAGTTGTTAGGATGAGGCAGAAAACCGTGAGCTCTATGAGCTATCAGTATTTTAAGTGATAGGAAACTGTGTAGGAAAATCTTAGTGAGAACATTTTCCAGGCTGCTGTTAATTCCAAGTAATGCATGCTAGGGATAAACATTTTGTTTAGCCAAATATCGTTTCAATAATTATCTTTAGAGGACACTTACCTGAATGAACTCTGATGTCACACACACACACATGTCTCTGACCCATTGCATATTCTACCCTTCTACTTTCACCCATTGTTTCTATTCTTTCTGCTATTACATCTCCCAACCAGGTAATATTAAGATAATGTGTTCCACAAAACCATTTCCCCTATATTTTTCAGATCTATCACCAGATCTATCACTCTTCTTTACTTCTTTTCTCTTAGTCCTATTGTATTTTTAAATCCTAATAATAATTTCATATTCAGTCTGATGAGCTTCTTCTGAATACTTTTCTTGTCTGGTTTTGTATCCTCACAAACCTGCCCATTACTGCCTGATTAACAGTTTTTTCTTCATTCAGTCTCCTATTTCTTTTTGGTCCCCTCAGTTTTCCTCATCCTCCTTTGCACTTAGCAGCAAATATCCTTATGATATTTACAAGAGAAGTAATATTTGAATAGTTCTTTTATTTGATATTTCCATTGAAAATATCACAAGCGGTTGTGTTCCCAAGATATTTCCATTGACATTAAGATCAGCACAACTTCCTTTACCAGGATTTAGAGGGTAAAATAGTCTCATTTACCACAGTCTTTGAGTGTGCACTTCAGCTCTTCTTTGAGGGTCTTGGAACAAGGAACAAAAATTAATTGGGTTCTACTGTTTGGATGGAGAGCTGGAGCAGGGTTTCCTTGAAAATCCTTGTTTTTGGGTTGAGGGGAAAGGCTGAGATTATTCCCTCTAGAAGAACTGGACAACCCAGAATTCAAATACTGTATGATTGCCCAATATCTCTGCACCATCTCCAAGGTGTCATCTACTTTCTCTGCAGGAAGCCCTCTATAGGTTCCAAGGAGACAGTGGGATTTCAACCTTCTCTAGGTTCTCCAGTAATGTTCAACTCTGGGTTCAAGCTTTCTCTAGGGTTAGTATAAATGAAAACTCATAATACACAGATGATCTAAGAGCAGACTTGCTAAATATGATTCCCAGTTATATTAATTTCTTCTTAGGTCACATGTAACTTAACTTACATTAACAGAGACTAAAAACAATTTTGTTTTAATATGCCATGGATTATGTGCTCTAGACATCTATAAACTTTGTGCAATTAAGCCCTTGACAATGTTGTTCATTTTTTGACATATTATGCTCATTTTTATATGCACTTTTTATTGTTCAAATTATAAAACTTAATAAAAAAGAGAATTAGGGAAAGCCATAGAAAGCAATGCTGAGAAAAATGAAGCTTTT
>NW_005841911.1:2239497-2252661 GCF_000455745.1 Alligator sinensis | reverse complement strand
AAGAAGAATGTGCATCGGATATCCCTTGCAGATAATGAGGGAAATGATGAATGTAAAAGATCAGGGGTTCACTTTCAATGAAGATTTAAACAGTTAGGAATGTATGTGCTGCTTGTCTAACCATTGTGAGATGGATAGATGGGAGATATTGGAGGATCTGATATTAATTTTTATACCTTGAACACATGAAAAGTGCATATGATGTCTGCCAAAGAGTAGTATTATGAGGGGCTTAATTGCAGCAGGTCCATGGATGAATTAGATCAGATTTTTTTTCAGGGTTTGGAAGGTACTTACAGAGTTTAAAATCTAGGCCTGAGCATGGGTAACTGGTGCCTCCTGAGTCTGGGGGGGCACTCTTAGAAGCTGGCGGTGGTGGCAGGGATGGAGCTGGTGAGCACCCGTGGACACTGCTGACCCTGTCATGGGGGGACACATGCCTCTTCGTGCTCCCCTACAAGTCTCATATGGTCCTGAGAAGCATATGATAGGACATGAAGGAGCAATCACTGTGAAACAGGGAGGGTTAGGGAGAAGTCATTGGTCTTTTTTTGGAAAAAGAAGGTAGCAAGTAGAAGGGTCAATGAAGGTCAAACAAAGCACTACCTTGACTTATGGTATTTTTGACAAATGCATGACCAGATTAGTTACCATAGTATCTGAAGAACTGAGGTAAAGATATAGACCAAGTTTTAAAAAGTAGCACATCATTTTTGGATTCCTCTGTTTTTGGCTGTCAAACACAAGACATTTTTAAAAGGTCTAATTTGTTTAGGGTTGGTTCTCAACATGAAACTTAGATGTCTAATTTTCAAACACCAAGGAACTGAGTAATCACTAGTGAAATATTAATGTTTTGCCCATAGTTGTATATGTAGCTAGTGAGTTATTCTTCACAGTCTGTACAGTGTTTGAGTTTTCAGGTAGGTTAAGTACAGACAGGAGAGAGAGATGGTTTGGTTCAAGTCTTCGTAATGTAACGGTCAATTTGGTAGCTTCCTATTTGAAGTTCAGCTGCAAGAAAATTGCTGTTTATATGGTGCAGTAAACTGTATAACATGACTCTCCAAATGGCAGTTTATAACAGCTCTCCTTAAACAGACAGATCCCATTTTCTGCAGTCTCATTCTTGCCATTTTCTGGTTCTCCTTTCCTGTATCCTTTCCAGCATGGTCCTAACCGCCAGCATTTCAGTCTTGACAAGCAACAATAATGATTTTCTTATTACTGGACTCCCCTGAGTGGAGGTGTGCTGCAATGTTCATGAAAGTAAAAGGGGGCCCCAGGAGGATTTACTAATTAGTGTTTGTATAGTGCTTCAAAAAGATTAAGCACTGAGGACTAGATCTTCAAAGGAATTTAGACAGTAATTTCCATCAAAATCAATGGCAGTTAGGTGCCTAAATATCTTTGAAGATCTGGGCCTAACATGATCTAAGAAATAATAAGAAAGATGAAGATCAAGGCTATACTGGAATGCTTGTTTGCTTGACTGGTATGTGTTGACACAAAAATACTGCATGAGAGGACTATCTGCTTGGGGCAACATCACAAAAGGACTCGCAGAGAACGTTAGCAAATTCTGCAGCAATATGTAATGATTAGAGCAGGGTCAAGAAATGTCCAGAATGAGAAAAGATGAGCAACAATTATCTTAACACATGTATATGTGTTGTATGCCAGAAAGTGTATCAACAACTATATCATGGTGGGGTGAATCACGTTAATGCTACATTTATATTTTGGAGTACTATTACCAAATTTTAATCCAGGCTCTAGGCTACTATTTCTAATGCAAACAATGATTCATGATACCTCAGTTCATTACATGTCCTCCTGGGAAATTTTACAAGGCTGCAGATGACATGAAAGTATTCTTGTGGTAAAAATACAAGTATTTTAAATGTGTCCAATGAAAATTCAAAAGATGTTAAGGTTGAGGTACAGCAGAAATAGTATATCCAGATGATCTACATGCAAACAGTGATAGAGAAAAAAAAGACTTTGTCTTCAAGTCAGCCTTGGAGAACAGAAGAGTAGATAGAAATACAATGCTGGAGTACAGCGGTAATTGTATTTCAGAAAAAATAGGCTAATATCTAAAGGAGAAATCTGTATATGAGATAATGTCTGTAAATTGTAGGCATAATGTCTGGAAATCTTACAATCAAAGGCACTCAATTTAAATCTATAGTCACATGATTCCCACTGCACAACTTCTAAATATTAATGAGTAACATTTTAATAATCAAATGCCACCTAACTATAGCTCTTATTTCAGGATTCTTTTTGGCACAATGAGACATTTGCTGTTGTAGAGGATGAATTTGTGAAGTAACAACTGCTATTAAACGTATTTCATAGGAATTATCTCAACAATAAGAGGTAGTTATTGTAGAATAGTTGTGTAATTATGCAGTTAAAACTATCATGCTCATCATCCTTCTGTTTCGGTAACTAAGGTACCTGAACTGTAAGTCCATCCAGTGAAATTCAGTCTTAGTAATGATAGAATCAATTTCTGTTTTAGTAGTCAGAATAATGCCAAAAAAAGAAAATAAAAAGTCTGACAAGAAGAATGGTAACTTAGAACTTTTGCTTAATAAAAAAAGTTGAAATTATATTTGGGATTATAAATTAAAAGTTTAAATGATGCTGAGGAAGAACCATGATAATTTGCTTCATAGTTTTTATGAAAACATAAATAAATAGGACCTGACAGCAACCCTGATCATTTGAATACAAACTTAAAGGACCACTACATTTTGAGAAATAGCTTTAAAAAATCCACCCTGTGAAAGAATGGTGTTTTGGTAGATCATCCTCTTAAGTCAATTATATACATATGTCAGAAAGGAAATTTAGTTGGATCTAGTCATGAATCCTACTAGAGACTAGACCAAATTCTATCCTAATTTGAACACTGGAAACCAATTGTAAACTAGGGTATAAAATGGCCCTATGTAAATGTAAGATGACTGCAAATGACATTTCGACAGCAGAAAATATCGAAGGAGTCCAGGTTTTGAAACCTGTTTGGTAGGCAGGGAAGCCAGCTTGATTTCTATCATAATTCTGTCAGGATTGACAAGTTCCCACAGAATGTTTCCAGTTAAACAAATTGCTGTTTTGCAATGAAAAGCATTCTTTTGGAAAATTTCTGACTGACTGTCATTTTTATACTTTGTTATTTTGCTCAGCTATATATGCACTTCTGAATTATTTATTGCACCATTAAAGGTGAATAAAGGCCTCAGTGTTGCTCCCAAAGATATGTTGAGGGGTGTTTGACCATACCGTGGTAATTTCATTTCTCTTTACTCTTTGTCTTATTTGTCTTTCATGCTGCCGCTTGCTGGCATGTTGACTGGTGAGAAGGGACAATTGCTGTGGATTCATTTTCAGGTAATCTTTTCTTTTGCATTTTATTGACAGGATAATAAGATCATCCTACAGCAGAAGAAGCCTGTGAACATTTTAGATGCCAGGGACTGTATTTATTCAGAATAAATATAAATGCCAGCAGCAGGATGGATGTTATGACCCCCTTGTGACAGAGTTGTGACAGTCATGCCAAGCTCATGAAACCTGTGAAATACAGGACAGCTTAATTAAAGTCAAGAGGAAAATTTGTAGTAGAGGAAAAAATTAAGATGACAGGAATACTCTACCAATTGCATATGCAGAAAAGCATAATAAATTGAAAAGAAAGTAATGGAAAGAAGACATATGTCTTTGTCTGCAGGCCTCAGTCCAGCAAAGCTCCTACATATATACATGCATATGAGGCTCTTCTTTGGAGCTTAGTCTGTATTTACTGACCAATGAATATTTATTCATCATACCATTTCTCAACCTTTCTGGTCTTCACTATATCAAGTACCTCCTGTTGTTTCTCTCAGGAAAATAATTCAGGTAATAATGAAATTATAATTTTGTAATTTTCCTTTGAAAGTCTCTTTTTGTTACTGCAACTGTCCTTCACTTTCTGTTATGAACAAGTAGTCCTTGACTCCCCTCTCCTGCAGTTAGACCCAGACACACTTAAAAATGAATCCTTTAAAGGCATCTAAGGGAATCAGGATCTTAACTATCTTTGAGGTTTAAACTTTGACTTGAATGAGGCCTTGAGAAAAAAAATCATGACTAACACTAGAAAATCACTTATGCATTTGTTTAATCATAACAGCATTTTGGGGGAAAAAAGTCATTTTTCCTCTTAGAAAATGAAAAGACATGGCAAAACTAAAATCATAAAAGATGTAATTTAAGGGAAAAACTAGCACAGCATTATAACAGGATTTCCTTATCAACCACTTTCCAGCTGTTGTAACTGTCATGGCCATGCCAATGACTGGTATCATGCCAACCTAATACAAGTTGGTTCCACTTGTCACCCTTTCAATTTCCCAGCTGGCCTAAATTTTAAAGGGAGAATTAGCATTATCAAAGTAATCTTTAAGATGTGTGTTGATTCACTTTTAAGCCAGTTTTGTTTCTCAGTCACATTACTGGAAAAGAATAATGATATACCACCAAGATGAAAAGAATACTATTATCTATGTATGACATCAGATGTTATACTCTCAGACTAAACAAATTCTATATTTTCATCAAAGAGAATATAAAATGTTCTATCATTCTACACAAGATTTTAGAGAATACTGTCTTAAAGAGTGCTAGAGATCTGCTATTCTGCAGCTACATATATAAGAAACACATCACCCGCTATTCATTTAATATTCCTTTAATTAAATGAAAAATGCAATTGATTCTTCTCCTCATTTAGAAAGTGCTGGGAGATCCTTGGGTGGAAGTATTGTTATACACTTATATAACCATACATACTCCTTAGTTTCATTAAAGGGGTGAGACACTGGAATAAACTGTCAGTTCAATCACTTTACAAATATAGGTTGCATCTTGCTCGCACTGAAGTCAATCATAAGTCCATTGTCACTGACTTCAGTAGGAGCATAGTCCAGCCTACCAGTATTATTTTCCTTGCTTTCTCAATTGTACATGCATAGAATTTTAATATCATATACCCTAATCTATGAAGGCAGTCTTTATGAAAAATGTTTTAGGAGAGTACTTTCATACGAGTTTAAGCATTGTCCTAAATAGTAATGACCTTAAAGTTCAGGCCTTTCTGGTCGTCTGTGTAGGGCCATAATTGTGTATCTAAGCCCAGATTATTTGCTAATATAAATCAGCATAGCTTGCCTGACTTTCACTGGTGCTATGAAAATTAACATCCAGGAACTGACCTGTAGTTTTGATTTTTTTTTTTTTTTTTTTTTTAAATCTTGCTTTCATTCAACATTTACTACAATTATAGCTATTAAATTAATTCAAAACATTTGTGACTTTCCACTGAACTACATAAAAAATAATAAAGACAAATGCTGTTTCTAGTAAAACAATTACAATCGAAAAATAATTTCATAGTGGTAAAAAAAAAAGAGAGAGCAGAGGAAAGTCAACAATTTATTTCTATATTGCTGTTGGTAATAGATATATTTAAATTGCAAAAAATGTATAAATAGTGCAAAGCTCTAGGCCTTTGATCCATCTGTCTTTCCATCCCTCCTACTTGCTCTTTTTTCTCTCTGTCATCTATTTCTTCAGCTACTCAAAGGGCCGTGGGATTTAGGGGATCTTTCCTGAATGTATTGTCTTTCTTACTAAAAAAAGAGAAAGAAACAGCAAGTACCACGGGGATATAACTTGAGGAATGACATAGATAATATCTATCTCTTACACCAGGGATTGGCAACCTATGGCCTGCAGAGCAGATCTGACCCATGGAGACATTTTATCTGTCCTGCAGAGTTGGGAGAGCTTCTGTAGCATTTCAGCTTCAGGGGGCTTCTGCACTGGTCTTCACCCATGCAGCAGCTGAGTGTCAGGAAGAAATGGGAGCCGCGGTCCTGCGGGGGTGAGGAGTGACTATAGCTGCGGCTGTGGTTGTGGCTGCAGTGGCAATGGTGCAGGCTGGGTTGGAAGCAGCATTCTCTCTGTTGACTTACCTTTGCTCCACAGGTAATAACTGTGTCCTTACCTTTCAAAAAGTGAAATTTATTGACATAGCCAGGTTATACCAAAGCTGGTGTTTAACTGAAACTTAACTTGCATTTTAACTTCCGCTTTCCCAGATCAGCGAAGGCTGCTGGAAGTCCTGAGACTTACCTCCTGTCTCTCCGAGCTGTATGGGTTGGTCTCATAAAAGATATTGCCTCATTTCACATATCTTGCTTCTACAGAAAGTAGAGGCATAAAAACAGAGGATGAGGGTCTAAAACAGAAACTGAAATTAGACACTACAGATGGGAAGTAGCATCTGAAAAGGAAAGAAGGTATGATGAAATTAGGCTTAATCAGTTTCCGAAAAGCAAATCTCTGCTGGTTGAGAGAACCAGAATATTTCAGAGAGAAAAACGTCAGGTGAACACGTCTAGGAACAAGCAAACCCCACATTTTTTCTAATTCTGGTGGTGTAAATAAATGGCTGGCCAAGATAAAGAGTATTTGAGGAGAAGAGCCGATTCAATGAGATGGAAGTTACGCTGGGATAAGAAATGTACCATTTAATTGCAGTAAAGTAGCCACATAAAATGGAATTATCTAATAAAATGCAGAGGGAAAGAAAGCACTGGCCTCTGCTAAAATAAATGCTTACCAATAAAGATAAAAGTAAACTGCTCTTTCTCAGTCTACTCAATGTTTGCTGTGTTAGTGCTAAGTACTAGGAAGTAACAGAAGAGAGATTACATGCAGAATATCAGATTACTCTATCATATGACAACTTTGTTCCTGAGACTCAAATGCAAAATATACAGTGTGCTTCCATTCACCCAGGTGGCCTGAGGGTGGCTGGCTTTAGGAGACTTCTGTCCAAATCTCTCTCCCCCTTCTGAAACACCCTTTTGGATTTGATAAAGAAGAAATCAGTGTGGTTTCACAGACATGACTGTGAAAAGCTAGATGATATTTCTTTAGGTTATTTTAAACCATTCTGCAACTGGGATACAATGTTTTCTTCTTTTTCCCAATACTACAGAATTAAAAAATATGGCATTAGGAAGGTTAAATTCTGTTGTTATTTACATTCTGTAGTTCTTTTCTGAGGATTTTTTAAAGACCAAAACCTTCCTTTGAGATTCTCTTTCATGCGGCTAGGAATGTTTGAGAGAGGTTTAACAATGAAACTATTTTCATTTTCCAGAGATATAATATTTCATAGAATCATAGAAAATTAAGATTGGAAGGGACTTTAGGAGATCATCTAGTCCAAACCCCTGCTCAAAGCAGGCCCATCCTCCACTACATCATCCCAGCCAAGGCTTTGTCTAGCCAGCTCTTAAAAACTTCCAAGGATGGAGAGTCCACAACCTTTCTGGATAACCTGTTTCAGAGCTTTATGACCCTTCTAGTGAGAAAATTCTTCTTAATATCTAATCAAAACATCCCCTGCTGTGACTTGAGACCATTGCTCCTTGTTCTGTCATCTGCCACCAATGAGAACAGTCCAGCTCCATCCTCATTCAAACCCCCCTTCAGATAATTGAAGGCTGCTATTAAATCCCCTCTCAGTCTTCTCTTTTGCTGACTAAGGAAGCCTGGTTCCCTCGGCTTTTCCTCATAAGTAATGTGTGCCAGCCTCAAGCCATTTTTGTTGCTCTTCACTGGGCTCTTCAATTTGTCCACATCCTTTCTGTACTGGGGTGCCCAAAACTGAACACAGTACTCCAGATGTGGCCAGTGCTGAACAGAGGGGAATAATCACTTCCCATGACCTATTGGCAACACTCCTACCAATGCAGCCCAGTATGCTGTTAGCCTTCTTGGCAACAAGGGTACAGTGTTGGCTGATATACAGCTTATTGTCCACTGTAACCCCCATGTCCTCTTCTGCAGAGCTGCTGCCCAGCCAGCCAGCCCCCAGCCTGCACTGGTGCATGGGATTGTTCAGTCCTAAGTGCAGGACTTTGCTTTTGTCCTTGTTGAATCTCATGAGATTCCTTTTGGCCCAATCCTCTAATTTGTCTAGGTCTCTGTGAATCCTAGCCATACCCTCCAGCATTTCTACTGCTTTCTCCAGCTTCGTGTCATCTGCAGACTTGCTGAGGATGCACTCTGCCATCTTCCAGGTCATTGATGAAGATATTGTTCAAAACCAACCCCAGGATTGACCCCTAGGGCACTCTGCTTGATACTGGTTGCAAACTGTACAGCTAGCCATTGATTACTATCCTCTGAGCCCGATGTCCAGCCAGTTTTCTATCCATCTTACAGTCCATTCATCCAGCCTGTACTTTCTTAGCTTACCTTTGCGAATGTTGTGGGAGACCATATCAAAAGTCTTGCTAAAATCAAGGTACACCACATCCACTGGTCTTGCCACATCCATAGAGCCAGCCATCTCCTCATAGAAGGCAATCAGGTTGCTCAGGCATGCCTTGCCCTTGGTGAATCCATGCTGACTGTTCCTAATCACCTTAGTCTCCTCCAAGTGCTTAGAAATGGATTCCTTGAGGATCTGCTGTATGATTTTTCAGGTATTGAGGTGAGGCTGACAGGTCTGTACTTTGTAGTTCCCTGGATCCTCCTTTTTCCCTTTTTTTAAATACGAACACCATGTTTGCCCTTTTCCAATCATCCAGGACCTCTCCTGATAGCCGTGAGTTTTCAAAGGTGATGACCAGCGGCTCTGCAATCACATCTGCCAACTCTCTCAGCACCCTTGGGTATATCCTGTCTTGCCCCCTGGACTCCTATATGTCCTGCTTTTCTAAATAGTCCCTAACCTGTTCTTTCATAACTGTTGGCTGCTCACCTCTTCCTTAAACTGTGCTTCCAGGTACAGTAGTCTGGGAGCTGACCTTGCCTGTAAAGACTGAGGTGAAAAAGGCATTTCTGCATCTTTGCTACTAGTTTGCCTCTTCCATTCAAGAAGGGGCCCACACTTTCCCTGATCTTCCTCTTGTTACCAGCATACTTTTAGAACCCCTTCTTGTTTCCCTTCATGTCCCTCACAAGCTGCAACTCCAGTTGCACTTTGGCCTTCCTAATCATCCCTGTATGCCTGAGAAGTACTCTGATACTCCTTCCTAGTTGTTTGTCCAAGTTTCCACTTCTTATAAGCTTCCTTTTTGTGATTTAGTTTACTGAAGAGTTCCCTGCTAAGCCAAGCTGGTTTTCTGCAATACTTGCTAGTCTTTCTGCACATCAGGGTGGTTTGTTCCTGCACTCTCAGTAAGACTTCTTTGAAGTACAGCCAGGTCTCCTGAAGTCCTCTCCTCCCTCAGACTGGCTTCCCAGGGGGTCCTGCCCATAAGTTTCCAGAGCAACTCAAAGTCTGCTTTTCTGTAGTCTAGGGTTGACTGGAGTACAGACATTTATCAGTTTGTACTTATTGTTGCACTGTTTTTTTTTGTTTTTGGTTACAGTATGTTTATTGGGTGTAATGCCAAATTTCTTTCTCCATCAGAAATATTGAATGTATTACCTGGGCAGTTTTTACTCTGGAGTTAAGGTAATGGGAGGATAATAGAAGGAAATGTTTGGCTAAAATATCTAATTCTTTAATCATATATTTTGTAGGTTTCATAGACATTAGGGCTGGAAGGGACCTCGCAAGATCATTGGGTCCAGCCCCTTGCCCCAGGGGCAGGAAGTCAGCTGGGGTCAGATCACCCCAGCAAGATAAGCATCCAAGTGTTTCTTAAAGATATCCAAAGTAGGTGCTTGCACCACTTCTGGGGGAAGTCTATTCCAGACTCTGGAGACTCGGATGGTAAAGAAGTTTTTCCTTATGTCCAGTCTAAAATGGTCTTCCAGCAGTTTGTGACCGTTAGATCTTAGAATCATAGAATAGAAGGACTGGATGGGACCTGTAAGATCTTCAAGTCCAGTCCCCTGCCATGAGCAGGATGTAAATGGGCTCAAAAGAGCTCAATGAGGTGCTTGTCCAACCTCCTCTTGAACACCTCCAGGCATGGTGACTGCACCACCTCTGCTGGGAGTGTGTTCCAGATTCTAGATACCCTTACAGAAAAGAAGTTTTTCCTTATGTCTAGCCTAAATTTTTCCTCAAATAGCTTGTGCCCATTTGTCCTTGTCCTCCCAAGGGGTTCCTTTCTGAAGAGTTGCTCCCCTAGATCTTGATGTTTGCCCCTGACAGACTTGTAGACAGCTATCAAGTCATCTCTCAGTCTTCTCTTATTCAGACTGAGCAAAGTCTCCAGAGTCTCTCCTCATAGGCCCTTTCCTCCAGGTCCCTGATCATATGGGTGGCCCTTCAACAGAGGGGAATAATCACTTCCCATGACCTATTGGCAACACTCCTACCAATGCAGCCCAGTATGCTGTTAGCCTTCTTGGCAACAAGGGTACAGTGTTGGCTGATATACAGCTTATTGTCCACTGTAACCCCCATGTCCTCTTCTGCAGAGCTGCTGCCCAGCCAGCCAGCCCCCAGCCTGCACTGGTGCATGGGATTGTTCAGTCCTAAGTGCAGGACTTTGCTTTTGTCCTTGTTGAATCTCATGAGATTCCTTTTGGCCCAATCCTCTAATTTGTCTAGGTCTCTGTGAATCCTAGCCATACCCTCCAGCATTTCTACTGCTTTCTCCAGCTTCGTGTCATCTGCAGACTTGCTGAGGATGCACTCTGCCATCTTCCAGGTCATTGATGAAGATATTGTTCAAAACCAACCCCAGGATTGACCCCTAGGGCACTCTGCTTGATACTGGTTGCAAACTGTACAGCTAGCCATTGATTACTATCCTCTGAGCCCGATGTCCAGCCAGTTTTCTATCCATCTTACAGTCCATTCATCCAGCCTGTACTTTCTTAGCTTACCTTTGCGAATGTTGTGGGAGACCATATCAAAAGTCTTGCTAAAATCAAGGTACACCACATCCACTGGTCTTGCCACATCCATAGAGCCAGCCATCTCCTCATAGAAGGCAATCAGGTTGCTCAGGCATGCCTTGCCCTTGGTGAATCCATGCTGACTGTTCCTAATCACCTTAGTCTCCTCCAAGTGCTTAGAAATGGATTCCTTGAGGATCTGCTGTATGATTTTTCAGGTATTGAGGTGAGGCTGACAGGTCTGTACTTTGTAGTTCCCTGGATCCTCCTTTTTCCCTTTTTTTAAATACGAACACCATGTTTGCCCTTTTCCAATCATCCAGGACCTCTCCTGATAGCCGTGAGTTTTCAAAGGTGATGACCAGCGGCTCTGCAATCACATCTGCCAACTCTCTCAGCACCCTTGGGTATATCCTGTCTTGCCCCCTGGACTCCTATATGTCCTGCTTTTCTAAATAGTCCCTAACCTGTTCTTTCATAACTGTTGGCTGCTCACCTCTTCCTTAAACTGTGCTTCCAGGTACAGTAGTCTGGGAGCTGACCTTGCCTGTAAAGACTGAGGTGAAAAAGGCATTTCTGCATCTTTGCTACTAGTTTGCCTCTTCCATTCAAGAAGGGGCCCACACTTTCCCTGATCTTCCTCTTGTTACCAGCATACTTTTAGAACCCCTTCTTGTTTCCCTTCATGTCCCTCACAAGCTGCAACTCCAGTTGCACTTTGGCCTTCCTAATCATCCCTGTATGCCTGAGAAGTACTCTGATACTCCTTCCTAGTTGTTTGTCCAAGTTTCCACTTCTTATAAGCTTCCTTTTTGTGATTTAGTTTACTGAAGAGTTCCCTGCTAAGCCAAGCTGGTTTTCTGCAATACTTGCTAGTCTTTCTGCACATCAGGGTGGTTTGTTCCTGCACTCTCAGTAAGACTTCTTTGAAGTACAGCCAGGTCTCCTGAAGTCCTCTCCTCCCTCAGACTGGCTTCCCAGGGGGTCCTGCCCATAAGTTTCCAGAGCAACTCAAAGTCTGCTTTTCTGTAGTCTAGGGTTGACTGGAGTACAGACATTTATCAGTTTGTACTTATTGTTGCACTGTTTTTTTTTGTTTTTGGTTACAGTATGTTTATTGGGTGTAATGCCAAATTTCTTTCTCCATCAGAAATATTGAATGTATTACCTGGGCAGTTTTTACTCTGGAGTTAAGGTAATGGGAGGATAATAGAAGGAAATGTTTGGCTAAAATATCTAATTCTTTAATCATATATTTTGTAGGTTTCATAGACATTAGGGCTGGAAGGGACCTCGCAAGATCATTGGGTCCAGCCCCTTGCCCCAGGGGCAGGAAGTCAGCTGGGGTCAGATCACCCCAGCAAGATAAGCATCCAAGTGTTTCTTAAAGATATCCAAAGTAGGTGCTTGCACCACTTCTGGGGGAAGTCTATTCCAGACTCTGGAGACTCGGATGGTAAAGAAGTTTTTCCTTATGTCCAGTCTAAAATGGTCTTCCAGCAGTTTGTGACCGTTAGATCTTAGAATCATAGAATAGAAGGACTGGATGGGACCTGTAAGATCTTCAAGTCCAGTCCCCTGCCATGAGCAGGATGTAAATGGGCTCAAAAGAGCTCAATGAGGTGCTTGTCCAACCTCCTCTTGAACACCTCCAGGCATGGTGACTGCACCACCTCTGCTGGGAGTGTGTTCCAGATTCTAGATACCCTTACAGAAAAGAAGTTTTTCCTTATGTCTAGCCTAAATTTTTCCTCAAATAGCTTGTGCCCATTTGTCCTTGTCCTCCCAAGGGGTTCCTTTCTGAAGAGTTGCTCCCCTAGATCTTGATGTTTGCCCCTGACAGACTTGTAGACAGCTATCAAGTCATCTCTCAGTCTTCTCTTATTCAGACTGAGCAAAGTCTCCAGAGTCTCTCCTCATAGGCCCTTTCCTCCAGGTCCCTGATCATATGGGTGGCCCTTCTCTGTACCCTTTCCACACCCCTAGCCAGTACCCTCTTTGCACACCCCTTTCCAGTACCCTCCAACTTAATTAAGGCAATCTCATAGGAAACAGTATCAAAGGCCTTGCTAAAGTCCAGGTAAATGATGTCAACTTCACGTCCCAGCTGATAAATTACCTGGTTAAAAAAGGACACCAGGTTTGTTAGGCATGACCTCCCCACGAGAAAGCCATCCTGGTTGCTTCTTAATACTCCACCAGTTATGAGCTTGTGGTTGATGGCCTCCTTGACAATTTTTTCAAAGATTTTTCCCAGGACTGAAGTCAGACTGACCAGTCTATAGT
>NW_005841911.1:2232888-2239466 GCF_000455745.1 Alligator sinensis | reverse complement strand
CTTTCCTTTCTTAAATATGGGTACCATGTTAGCCTTCTTCCAGTTGTTCAGGACCACTCCTGAGTTCCATGATTCTTCGAACAACCTCGCCAGAGGCATCGCTGTGAGCTCGGCCAGTTCTCTTTCAGGACTTTTGGATGCATGTCATTTGGACCAGCAGACTTGAAAATGTCCAACCTTGTCTTCTCTTGGAGTGCCCTGGTGAACAGACACTCTCCCAGTTCCTGATGCACAACCTTTATGTACTTATAGGCTGCTACCAAGTCACCTGTGAGCCTTCGCTTTGGTGGTGGTACCAGTGCTGGACACGGGGCCTGAGGAGGTGGGTCCCAGGCCAATGGCTGCAGGGTTATGGGGCCCACCAGCCTCCCCCCACCAGCTGTAGTGTGGTGCTGAGGACTACGGTGGTGGTTTCCGCTCAGCAGCAGCAGGAGTCAGAAGGTAGAAGATGTCTTTGAGATATATTTGATTGACATTCTTCAAAATTTTGAATCTCCCTCTCTTTTCAAAACAAGCTCCATAAGCATCTCAAAACCTGTGCCAGGAATTAGAAAATGTGATGTCAGAGGAACCATCCCATTTTATATTAATTGAGGATCTGGAACGTGGGTGTCTGGTGCCTTTTGAGTCAGTGACCGGGGGTGGGGTGTCCCCCGGCAGCTGATCTCACTCACCATAAAAGCAGTTGTGCCACTTCTGGAACTCACACGGCACAGCCACTTTTGCTGGTGCCCCCACTCCCCAACCAGCACTCGCAGGAAGGTCACTAGTGCTCCCACCTGCCCCCCCCGCCTGTGAGCTAAACATGGTGTGTGGCCTGACAGGGGATGCACTGGCACTCTCAGGGGGTGCACGTGCACCCCCGTACACCCCCCTACGTGTCACCCCTGATCTGGAATATCTTACTTTATCCATGTACCTATACTGAGGCATGTATTTATATTTTAATTGTTTTTTGAGATTTTTAATTATAGAAGCATTCAGTATTCACTTAGCATAACTTTTAATAAATGTCTTGACATTTTCTCTTGTTTTTGAATGTATATAGAATATGCCGTGGCTGTAAACTCCTTGACTGCATCCAGACATGCTTACCTGTGGTTTGTGGCATTACCAACCTCTTTGTGGCACCACAAACTTCATGTGTGGAATGTTAAATCTGCAAATTTGTGGTCTAGGGGCAAAATTTGCTAACATAATTTCTTGGTAGCAAAAAAAAAAAAAGCACCAGGAGAAAATGTAGTGTAGTACACATAAAAATAGCATGGGCCAGAACAAAAGGAGGCTTGGTACTCCAGTGAGACACTCTGGCTGCTGGCCAGAACATCTTTGTTGTTCCATTTGTGCTCCTGCTGCACCAACATGCCAGGATCCAGGAGGAGCTGGGCAAGGGCAGTTTGGCCATAGCAGGACAATTGTTTGGGGGTGATCAGATGAAAGAGCCCCGAACCACACCCTGGGGGCTCTTAGGGTGGGGACCATGTATGAAAGAAAAAAAAATATAAGAAGAACACTTACCTGCAGCAGGGCCCGTGATGCAGCCAGAGAGAAGAAGGGAACCCGTCTGGATTGTAAGCCATGCCTTTATACAGCTGAGGCTGGCCGGTGACATCATTAACAATCACCAGCCGGTGGGAACAAAAAGGACCACCTGCACAGGCTGGGGAGAGCAGGAGGAGAGAGAGTCATTAGAGGCTGTCTGCGCTGGTGATGGCAGGCATATCCAGAAGGAGAGAGAGCCAGCAAAGGCTTTCTACACCAGTGACAACTGGCGTGCCCGGGAGGACGAAGAGCCAGCGGAGGCTCTCTGCACCTGCAGAGGCTGGTGTGCCTGGGAGGCAGGAGAGTCAGAGGATGCTCTCTCCACTGGTGGAGACTGGTGTGGGCAGAAAAAGAGAGAGCCCAGCCAGGCAATAGCAGGCTTGGCAGCAGCCCACAGCACACGCAGCAGCTGACCAGAGCAGAAATGACCATCGGGCACTGGAAGTGGGACACCACAGACGATGTTGGGGGAGAGCGACTCCATAACCTGCATTCGGCAGTGTGGGGGGAATAACAGCCCAGGAAGAGGAGCCTTAGCCACCCCTGGCCAGACGACGGGTCATCGCTCAGAGCGTTCCCAGGTACCAGGTGCAGAGTACTGACTGGTGGGGACAAGGGCGAAGAAATCTTAGAGAGTGTGATGAGAGGGCACCATCGTGTCCTAACGGTAGGGCCGGGGAGGGAACTGAGCAGACCCTCCCCAACTCATAATTTTGTTTCATTTTCCATTTTCCCCCCTCCTTTTGGAGGGGTTGCTTGGAGAGAGAGACAACACCAAGGAACTAAGACCCCTAGCGAGGAAGTAGTCTTGATTTTTTTTTATTTTGCTGTTGGTCCTTCGGTTTCTGGTTTGAGGTAACCTAGGGCAGGAAGAGGCCCAGTTTAGGCTAGATAGTGGATCAGCTAGACCACCGTAAGAGGAAGTGCTTGGGACACAAGACTCAAGAGAACGTCAGGGTCAAAAGCATAGCTGCATTGGAGGAACGGCCGACTTAAGATCCAGTGATCCGCCAAAGGTTGGCGTGAGGCTGGTGTGTAGGGGAGGTGTGGAGCCCCATGGACGGCTGTCTAGCGGACTACCCACTGCTGAGGAGCCCCTGGCAGTTCCCCCCCCACCACTGAAATTACATTCAAAGCTGTGGCAGGAAAGTGTGGGGGTGGCTACCTAGGTGATAAGTATCTACCTCAGGGTTTACAAGAAACCTCGGTATGTCCGTTACCAACCATCCGGGCCATACTTTGTTATTTTGCTATAACAATCATTTAAAATTGATACCTGATTTCACTTAGTGCTCAGCAAGTTTTGCTATAACACTCACAGTCATTGTCTTGGGTCATTAAAAACACTTGTGGTCACCATCTTGGGTCGTCAAATACTTTTGGTTTATCTTAACGCTCTTTTCGCTTAATGCTTGTTTTTTTAGGAACTAATTAAGAGGACCAAGCAGGGGTTGCCTGTACAGTTTTTAGTGAATAGTAAAGCTATAGCATTATATCAGTGGTTAATCTGGCTCACAATGCTTTGCATGGGTTGCTGCCATAAATTACATTTTATTTTTTCATATTTATTTATCAATTTAACATTTTATTCAGGGAGCTAAACTAATGAGCTACATTTTACTTTCAAAAGGATCTTTGTGGAAAGCTGTAAACAAGCAGTACAACCTCTTAATATCTGTTTAGAGGAGTAGTTTTTGATATAATACTTGAAAGCTTTTGAACTTGATGTATGTCTCTGAAACATCAACAATATGCTGATCTCTTTGAATGTATCATCCTTCTGTGGTTCTCAGTAGCTGAGTGCCATTACATTTGTCAAAAGTGAATTACCTAAATCCACTAGGAATTACCTAAATCCTCTGAATATTTCAGCCTGAAATACTATTCTTGATCCCATTTATTATTGTATCTCCCTTTTGATATAGCTTCTATCATGTTTGTTTGCATTTTTGTACAAAAAGGCTCCTTGACATAAGCACAATTGTATTATTAATAGATCAAGCCTGCTCTTTAACATGTAGGGTAATTAAATTCAGCATATTTCAAAATATAGAGCCCTGACATTTTGGGACAATGAATGATGACATTTTTCCGATGATATTTTTGGGGGATATTTTTGTCCTTTTTAAAATGAAATGAGCTTTTCTTCTCAGAATACACCCTTCTGCCCTCTAGTACATTGCTTTGTATTTTAGGGCTTGCATGTGCAGGTCTGATAGAATTCTTTCTCCCTTATATTTTATGTTGCATTTTCACATAAATAGGTGCATCTACACATGTACTTAACTGAGCAATAGACTAATTTGCTGCAGTGTAAAGCATCACATTCTACATGTGCAATGTTATTAGACCACAATAAAGTAATTTCTGCTGGTGTAAGATAGTAGTGTCTTATGGCCACAGCAAACTAATTTTCATTGCTGTAAGAGAGTACTGCTGGGGACAGTATATCTTATGGCAGCAAAAATAACTGTACCTAAATGCATGTGTAGATGTTGACCTGGGCGTACGTTGCTCTCAGTCAGCCCAGACAGCAGGGAAGTGAGATCCCTGCCTGCTGTGTAGTCACAGGACTCCTACCCAAGGACTGCGCATGCTGGGGCCCTAGCCAGCCTCTCCACCATTCAACACCACCTCCCAGAGCTTGGGGTTGATCCTCCAGGCCCCCTCTCAGACAAGGTCTGCTCTACCATGGCTCAAACTGCTGAGGTCCCAGGCACAGCATCTGCATGTGTTCCCTGGACCTCAGCAGCTTGAGCATCTGGAGCAAACTGTGCTGGAGTTTATCATATCAGCTTAATGGCACGTGTAGATGCACCCAATGTGCATCAGATCTCTGCAAGGATCAAGCCATTCCAGAAGAGCAAAAAGTGAATTAAACAAGCTATGGAAGAAGTTGTACTCTTGCTTACATATGCTAGATTTTCCCAAGAGTTTAGAAGAGTGGATGTGAACACTTCCTGTCCTTTGTCTTTCTGTCATATAATCCACAGCTCACTCTAATCCATGGAACTGGCATATCTCCTAAATGCAGTGGGGAGTTTCAGCCCAACCTTAGTTTGTATACCTTCCGTGTTCACCAGATTGCTCAGATCACAGAAGATGCAAGAGTAGCCTGAGGCAGAGCACTCAAAGCCCAAGACAGTGTAGGCTACATTTTCTGTCTCTCAATTCTCTTAAACTAGGACCTGATTCAAACTCAACTACAAGTTAATATTTTTCATTTGAAATACAAGCTGTCCTATTTCTTCAATCATTTGGTATACAAAGCTCCCCCCTTATATGATATAAATGCTCTATTTATAGGCAAGTAGGCAAAGCTAAATGTGTGATTTCAGGATAGGGATCCTAATTAATTAGCAAGAGGGCCATTCCACAGAGGTACTGAACATTACTGACTTCCAGATCCTTACTGGAAGACAATAATGCTTGCAGCTGGTCTGCACTGCTCTGGAAAAAGCTCAAAAGATTTACAGAAATCAAGCTTTGTTGCGATTTTTTTTCCAAGAGAGAATCATTCCAAATGACTTTTCTCCTCAGATTTTGTTTGGGCAGAAGAAATGTGTGGCCAAAAGGATAATCTTCTCAAAATGGATGGAGGCATAATAGGGTAATCAAGATATGCATTCATATCTGATCTGTTTTTCTGGAGTACTCCATCAGGTAGGTCTGTACAGCAAGTAGAGAAAGCTTGAAACTGTTTGGAGGTTCAGTTTGATGGAATCCATATGGATGTCTTTTTAAAACTTTTTTTGCTTTTCTTTCCATTATGAATCTCCCTTCTCTTACAGAGCCAGGATCCTTCCATTTCCTTGGTCTCCGATTCCTTCCCTTTCACAGTATTTATCCTGTCACTTGCTATGGGCTCTCTCTGATTTCTCAGTATCATTGTCTCCTTCATGATGTGAAAGCTCCTGGAATCCCCAACAGATGAGCTTGTTAATAGCACACGGAGGACAGCCCGTTGAGTCAGCTATTATAATATTTTCTGTTTCAAGCCAAATGGTCTGAGATGATCTGAAGTATACTTGGGTCAAAAATGTGGGTAGATACATTGGCCGCTTAGAAGTTCCAAGAACATAATTAACTTTGGCTGTAATCAGGGGTGGAGTCAGGACTTTGTAAAGGGGAGTGTAGAAGCAGTGGCTCCCACTGGGGAATGTGACTGCACCCCTTTGCTTCCAACTACTGGGGAGGGAAGACCACACCCTGGGAGCAGTAGCTGGGGGTCTTTTTTTAAGTCCTTTAATCAGGTAGCAATCTTCCCTCCCTTCTCCCTTGCCCTCCATGCGTAGTGGCATGTCCCCTCCTCTCCCCTTCTTTCCCAACCCTGCTCACCACTACCACTGCTGCTATCCCCAGATGACCCAGGGGTGCTACCACTCCTTAATTTGGGCTATATGTAGAGTCACGCTTGGCCAGCAATGGCAGTGGCAATAGGTAAGTTCCTTTCCCTTGTGCCTTCTCCTAGGCTGGTAGGGAGGAGGAACCTGCCTGCCACTGCTGCTCTTACTGATTGAGCCCAGCTCCCTGCAGGGCCTGGTTGGAATGGACTATTGTGGCTCTGGAGCTTCCCCCAACCCCCGAGCAGCAGGACACAGTGGCAGTGGTGGGTGGTGTCACAACCCAGTGATTTTTGTGCCTCGGCACTATGGAATTTCCTGGCCACATGAGAGCTCTTTTGCACGGCAGAGTGTTCTGCTGCAATTGAGAACCCGCGTGTTGGAAAGAGTTCCCACCAATTTGCAGTTTCCTTTGCAAGATGCATTTCTTCTTTGCATCACAGAGATGCACGGTGCAAAGAGTTCCCACTATTCGGATGCAAATTAGTGCCCCGCTATTGGCCAGTGCTAAATTATTCACACGTGGCGGCTAGTAATTGGCTTGCTGGCCGTTTAAAATTCCGCGCGACTTCCGCCCAAGTCGAAGAGCTTTGAGCACGCTGCAGAGTGCTTCTGAAGTTATCTGACTTGCGGCTGCCGATCGATAGACTGATCACCTATCGATCTTTCTTCCTGTCACCGAGCGCAACCCCG
>NW_005841911.1:2230256-2230628 GCF_000455745.1 Alligator sinensis | reverse complement strand
CTATTTTCTCTCATTTTATTAGGTGTTTTATTGACATTGTCTGTTATAGGAGAGGACAGACCAACTACTAGATGAGGAAAGTCCCAAGCAGATGTTCTCCAGTCAGACAATGATCGACAGTTGTTGTTATGTGTTTAAAGTTATTGTATTTTATAGTTTATTAAGAAGACCGGTCTATTAAGTTGTGTTATATATATATATATAATGGTTGTTAAAGCTTTGCCAGGTCAGTGAATCCCGAAGCAAGGAAGCCTTAAGATGTGCTCACATGTTTGAAATTCCAGTTGTGCCGTCGGCAAGGGGGCATGTCACAACCCAGTGATTTTTGTGCCTCGGCACTATGGAATTTCCTGGCCACATGAGAGCTCTTTT
>NW_005841911.1:2225715-2229969 GCF_000455745.1 Alligator sinensis | reverse complement strand
CTGCTGATCGATAGACTGATCACCTATCGATCTTTCTTCCCGTCACCGAGCGCAACCCCGACGTACCCCTTTCCCTGCCGGCTTCGAATTGCGGACAGATTAACTGGCTTGGGCCCCGCCAGCTGGAACAACTCGCGTGGTTGTTCCGACGACCGGACCACCTGCGTCATGATTGCAAGCGGCGTGAGTAAAGTTTTTTACAACCAATAAGTTGTGTCTGCCTCTCCATTCACCAGCCCGCCCTAACGTACGACCAATTTCTAACGTAACTCGAGTCGGCTCTGGCCGTCCGAGACAGGTGGGAGTTGGGAGTGGGGGGAAAGGGGAGGAGAGCTGTTACTGAGCATGAGCAGGAAGGGGGAGGGGGCTCTTCCCCAGGGTGCCGCTCCTGTGCTGTCATCAAGTGAAAGTGGGGTGTATCTGCATCACTGCTGCACCCCCTCTGTATCTGCACCTGTCTGTAATGCATGACTATGTCTACCTCAGAGGATTGTTTTACTCCTTCATTTATACTGTACTTGGCTACCAGTGGAATACAGTTGGGGTTATAGCAGGTTTTCAAAAGAGTTAAGGCTCATAGGTACATTCCCTTGGCTGAGATTTTCCTTTTTACAAAGATGTAGAAGTAGTTTTGACACTGGCAATCCTCTCTAGTGTATCTAAGTGCACTGTAAGGTTCACATCATGCAAACACAGAACACGATAAAAGCCCCCTTCATAACCAGACTGTACTGCATTCATTTCAGGTTTATTTGAGTGAGTTTCATAAAATTTTCACACATTCTTTTTTAGTAGTACTTTAAAAGATATTGAGCCAAATTGGTTCATCCGTACTGTTCAGCCAGTGAAATTTCTGGAGTTTAAAGCATGAACACAACTAAACAATTGTGTATAGCTGTGTGGCCATATATATAGACAGGTTTATTACTGTTGTTTAGTATTGAAGGGATATCTAAGAGAAACAATAGCAATTATAAAAATGGTTTCTGCTTGTATTTTACTATCTTGTTTTGTATCTTCTACCACCCCACAGAAACAAAATATTGCTGCTGTTTCCATGGAATTAAAACTATTTAAATATATACAGTATATACTATGGCTGTCTGTCTGTTTACCTATCTACCTCTGTGTATTTGTGTGTTTGTCTTTGTATGTACACACACACATAGCTCCCACCCTCCAACAGGAGACTTGAACCAAGTCCTTAATATCAAAATGCATTATAGTGTACAAGGCACATTGCGCTTAGAGCTCCTTCTCTCATTGGTTTTAATTTCACTGTCCTCAGTGAAGCTGCATCTTACTTTTGTGTCAGTATAAATGAGATAAGAGCAAGGCCCCATACACATGTGCAAGTTATATAGTTATACAGAGGGAGTTACTAACGGAAATGTTTTACAGTATACCAATTACAAAGTTTCTATGAAATAAAAACTTAATCTATCATGTTCCTGTTATTTCTTTGCTAAGTCTGTCTTTCCTTTCCCCACAAGTATTTCATCTCTCTCCTTTTGTTTATTCTTATTCTGTCTTTCCTTGGGACACTTCTCTTTCTTTCCTGTCCTATCCTCTTTCCAGATCAATGGTGTGGGAACTACATGTGCATTTTTTCTATCCATCTATCCTATGTATATAAAGGGCTTAGTCCATCTGTCTGTGTGTCTGTCTGTCTGTTCATAACGCTCTTGGAGCACTCTGATTGGTCGTCTTGGCAGCCTATAATGATGCTTACTGAAACAACCAATCAGAGTGCTCCACACAGACAGACCCACACGGCAGAGTGTCACCATGATGGAGGGGACAGAGCGGGGGCGAGGCCAGCAGTGCTGCCCCCTCCCCCCACCAGCCCTGCTCCTTGGAGGTGGCAGTGGCGCTGGCCAGCTCCATGCCCTCCGTCCCCACCATCATGGTGGTGGTCCGTCCCTGGCAGAGGGGGACAGAGGGGACGGCAGGGGTGGATGGACTGGCATGGCAGATGGAATGGAATGGGGGATGGGGGGCAAACCTACAAAAGTTTAGTCATTAAGATTAAATACTATAGATATTATCTCAATATGCTGGCAATTTATTGGAATTAATCCATAAGAAAAACCAGTGGATCTCATTTGTATGAGCATAATTCTCTAGACGTTCTTTAAGAAAATTTCTGTCATCAATATTTCCTTATATATTTGGTTTTTGAGCCCTCAGTTATGGAAAACATAGCCTGGTAAGCATTAAAGCGTGTAAAATAAATATGATTTAAGCATGTGTATAAATATAATCACAACCTTCAGCATTTTCTTAAAGTGTGTTGTAACAGAGAGCTTGAGGCTCTTGTTACTTTAAGGAGGAAACCTGCAGCTCGGGAGCAAGCAATGGCAAAACCTTGCTATTTAAGCAGGGGAGAGGCTCTTCAGGGTAGAGGGTTGCACCTACCATCAGTCAAGAGCTCTCTGCTTAGGATGAGGTGGCTGCAAGGGAATAGAGCCCAGTGGCTATCACTGTTACTGGAGGTCTGGCATCCCACAGTAAGCCAACAGGGTAAAGCCTAACATGAGCATCAGGAGGCTGCTAGAGAAGTGGTTTGAAGTCACATGGTAACCAGTCATTAGGCGAGAAGGGATTCCTGTGAGTGGTCAGGGAACCACATGACCAGAAGGGGGCTGGCCTTGAAGCATATAAGCCCAGGACCTGAGCTGGTGAGGCAGTCCAGCCCTGCACACCGCTGCATGAAGAGCTCTGGGCCAGAAGACTGCAGGGGGATGCCCGACTGATGTCAGAACTGCCAGCTGAATGCTGGTGCTCTACAAAGGAACACGACCCCACTAAGCAAGACAGTGAGCTATTGCTGTTGTTGATGATACCAGATTAAGTTTTTGTTACAGTTTATAACTAGTGGTTTGTGGAAGGGACAGGGGTGCTTTGGAGGTCTGAGGGGCATGTGACTGCCTTGAGCCCTGCCAGGGGTTGGGCTGAAGGCACAGACGGGTCAGAGGGTGGGGAAGGCTAGAGGTTGGGGCGCAGAGCCAAAGTAATCTAGATAAGATCTGGTGTCAGATCCAGTACAGTGGGCTGGGGCTAGAAGAATGAGCCAGAGATAAGGAGCAGAGGCTGAAAAGGCTGAACCCCAACAAGGAGGTAATTGGACATTAAGTCTGCGAGGCATGGGTGTGGCATAAGGTGCAGTTGGAGCCACGTAATTCTCTCTTAAGGTGGAGAGTGGAGACATCTGAATGCCCATGTGAACTCTGGGATCCTTGGGGCAGCCTCCTTTTCTAAAGAGCTAAGAACAACAAGGCATGGCAGGTGAGATGAAGGCAAGCAGGACTGAGGAGTAAAGGGCAGAGGAGGGCCTGAACAAACACTAAGGGGCATCACGGTCACCCCTGTTACACACTTCTCTTGTCAGAGGACAGAAACATTGGGAATCAGCATATTTTACTCAAGGTGGAGACCAGAAATAGAGTAAACTTTCATTTCCACAGCCTGCACTTTATCTGAGTGAGGACACATACTGTGCAGCTTCTATTTGATCAAAAATGTACTAGCTTTGATTACTCTTACCTTTTAAAGGCATGTTATGTGTGCAGTTTAAGTTCTTTCCATACAAAATTAGTTTTAATTGACTTATAACCTTAACTTAGTATTTTCCACAGGGATTAATAGAATTACAATGGCACTTGTCTTTACTGATAAAGCAATGACCTACAATTATTCTTTATTAAATATATGCGTGCAAATTTTAGTCCTATCAGAAATGATGCTTCAGCTTTAATTAACTTTGATTTATGAACTTGCTGGGCATTGACTGCATGAGTGGGCAGTTATTTAGTTAGCTGTGCTTCTTCGTGTTGCTCAGGAAAGGAAATCAGTGAACACTTTATATTTCTAACATGTACCTTTCCTTTCAGTCCAGGAAAAATACCACAGCACAGCACAACTCAAAGTACTAATTATATCAGTGTAGTGAGATAGACTAGTGTCTTTACTGAAACTATAATATCATCTGTCTCAGTCTCTCCAGAAGGACAAAAATCAGTGTCCCTGTCAATTTGTTGATTAGAAAGGAGTATGGGATGAATTATTGCTGATAATTACCCTAGGGACAATTTTATAAGGGCTTTTCATGTTCTTCAAGGCACCGTGTTGAGATCTACCAGCAGTATTTTTATGATACTGCTTACAACATCTATACATAGAGGCTAAGTGCAGACATTTGGGGGGTGGGGGCGGTGTTAAAATATCTACCTGATCTAAGGTAATTCAGGATGG
>NW_005841911.1:2213074-2225661 GCF_000455745.1 Alligator sinensis | reverse complement strand
CCGCGGGGGGGGCGGGTGTTGCTGGGGTCCAGAAGGGTTTGGCAGGATCAGGGAGGCTCACAGGGTCAACAGAGGGCTTGGGGGGTGACCAGGGGCTACTTTTATCCCCCACCCCCTGCAGCGAACCTACACCCTCATCCCTTCCACCTCTCCCCCGACTGATACTTGCTTGCTTGGCTTCAGCAGTGGTAAATGCTGATAAAACTGGCAGCACCTGGAGCTGCTTGTGGGATTTGAGGTTTCATGTGGGGCTTGCTGGTCCACAGGGTGAGGTGAGGGTTCAGTGGGCTAAAAATATATAGTCTGGTGCTGGTGGCAGGGCGGGGGGGGATGAAAAAGAGCAGCCCTGGAGCTAGGGGCAGTGGCTAGGGTTTTCGGGCGGGGGGTGATGAAAAAGTGCAGCCCTGGAGCTAGGGGGAGTGGCTAGTGTTTCCCAGCCCTGAGGCTGCACAGGTAATGTACAGAAGTTCCACGCCCAGGTCTAACCTAGACTGTCTGACACTACCATGATCCAGGTCTTTATTAAACCAGGTTGCATAAGTTTTAGAGCAGTCTGTCTGGAACTTCTGTACAGTTTTGCATTTAGATTAATTTTCAAACACTGAGACCAGGTCTGAGTGTAAGGTCAATGCCTGGGGTGAACTAAGTTACTTTGGGTGGACATTTTGAACCTGATCTCTAACCCCTCCCTACCCCCCACCCCCACCTCAAATGTCTGCACTTAGCCTAAGAGTGAAACTCATTCCTGAATAGGGGGATTAAAACACGTATATGAACAGATTTTCAGTGTAACTTTAATGAGACACTTTGTTTATTTGAAGAATACTTGTCTGTGTCACAGAAGGTGCTGTGAGACTTGATTATTGCATGTACAACTCGGAGATTCTCAGATTAATGGCACTGTGTAAATGCAAAGCGCTAATAGTCATACAGTTTTCTTTATTAAGCAAGCACCTCTCCTGAGCCCAGAGACAGATATAGCTAGAAAAGTTCATGAGAACCCAATTGCCTCAATGAGTCTAGTTTCCTAGCTACACAAAGGCAAACTATTATTTATATGCAGGGGCTGGTAAGGTGGCAGTAGAAATATAATGTACTACTACTATACAAGACTGTGATGATGAATACTTTATAAAAATGTATTCATACATTGGATTCTCAGACTTGGACACTGGCTGGAAAAGACTTGTTCAGTCCAATCTTGTTCTTCTAGTACTGGACATCTGACCAAAACTGAGAGCAGCTTTCATATGGACTGGAGGAAGTTCTCTCATTGTCTTATTCAGAAAGGTAGTGACTGTATATAGCTCCACCGGAGATCAGTAGGAAGTCCTAGAAAGTACTTCTGATGATTTCCTCAGGACTTTGTCAGAGTTATAAAAGACTTCTCTATTTGGGAAATGTGTCAAGGTCATTTACCTCTTACAAATTAGTGACATTTAGAGCACTGTCTCTTGTACTCTCCGATTCGGTTGCAAATATCTAGGTATATAAAACCATCTGCCAGAAGCTAAAAAGAGATTTATTTTTATGCTTTTGCCCAAAGGTTATAATCAGAATGCTTCTTTTCTTTCCTTGAACTCATCATATAAAAATCCTGATTTCCCTTTATTTTTTGTCTGTCTGACTTGCCAGCCCATCACCTCACCTGCTATAAGAATGAAATGAAATAAAATAAAATGAAAAAAATCTGCTTTGAAAGAGATTCTATACAGGCTCATCTCACTCTGAACATTATTTTACTGCTTCATTGGGCTTACATAGTTGGAGCATTTTGAATGATGAGATCTAGGTGGCAGTCAGTGGCCCAATTTCTACCTCTCTTTCCATGTTGAACCTAATGAATGATATTAAGCTCACAGTGAAGGGCAAGCCTAAGGGCCAGATGGCAGTGAGTTCACTAGCTTTGAGGGCCATAACTGCCACAGTGCAAAACTCTATCATATATCTCACTGCTCCTGGCTTAGTTAACTGGCGGATTAAATTACTGGCAAGTAGCAAACTGCTTTGGATACTGAATAACAGCCTCTTCAAAGATGAAACTGTAATTATGACACTTCTGATTCTCTGAGAGTTAGCATTGAACACAAAGTTTTACAAATTGTTCTTACAAATCACTTGCCATGTCACTGTTTCCTCTGACATTTATCCCAAGGATTGAACTTCCCTTCGCAATTAATTTTTTTTTCTTCTATGATACAGTTAAAAGATGACCATGTTAAATGGGGTGGAGGGGTGCTGAAATGGTTCTCTCAGTAAAGAAAAACTTACAGGGAATCCAGGTGTGCACACCACTGGGATTCATGGAAACATTACTTCAGTTTTTGATAAAAATTAAAACAAAGAGCAGTTACACAGCAATACCTCACACTACCCTGATATGTTGGGTAATATGGTAATAAAAGATGGCATGACACTTTTCCTCGGATCTTTTGAGTGCACCTTTCTAGCAGCAGGGTATTTGACAGTCCTTGTTTTTGCCCAGCGTGTTCTTGGGGCAATGTGCCTTGAAATTGCACAAGAGGGTTGTTGAGTAGTTTTACGAATAGGTTAGACAAATACTTGTATGACATGGTTTGGATAGGGATGATCCTTCTGTTGAGCACAGAGTTGGACTAGACGACCCCCTGAGGTCCCTTCCAGACCTATTTTTGTATAATTCTATTATTCTAATTCACAACAACTATCCTAGACAATCAGATAACATGATAACTTTTCAAAATATTTGAAAATATCGAAATAGGACAGAAGAATCCCATGCACTGTTATAGGCTTGGGACCAACTGGCTAAACAGCAGCTCTACAGAAACGGACCTGGGGTAACAGTGCACAGTAAGCTGAATATGAGTCAACAGTGTGCCCTTTTTGTCAAGAAGGCTAACAGTATATTAGGTTGCATTAGTAGGAGCATTGCTAGCAGACTGTGGAAAGTGATTATTCCCCTCTATTCAGCACAGGTGAGGCCACACCCGTGTCCAGTTTTGCCCCCCCCCTCCCCCTACAGAAAGGATGGGGACAAATTGGAGAGAGTCCAATGGAGGTCAAATAAACGGTTAGGGGGCCTGGGGTACACGGCTTCTGAAGAGAGACTGAGGAAACTGGTCTTTTTTAATCTTCAGAAGAGAAGACTCGTGGGGGGGATTTAATAGCAGCCTTTAACTCCCTGAAGGGTGGTTCCAAAAAGGATGGATCTAGACTGTTCTCAGTGGCGGCAGATGGCAGAACAAGGAGCAACGGTCTCAAGTTGTAGCAAGGAAAGTTTAAGTTGGATTTTAGAAAAAAATTCTAGTGAAGCACTGGAATAGGTTAGCTAGAGAGGTGCTGGAATCTCCATCCTTGCAGGTTTTTCAAGACCTGGCTTGACAAAGCCCTGCCTGGGATGATCTAGTTGGGGGTGGTGCTGCTTTGAACAGGTGGCCAGACTAGATGATCTCCTGAGGTCCCTTCTATGATTCTGTAAAATATTTTGGGTCACACTTTTAACTGATGCAGGCCAGCACTGTTCTGTTAGCTTCAGAGGAGTTAAGGCTGATTTGTTGCAACTGAGGATTTAATAATTTTTCCTAAAAGAAAATGAAGAGGATAGGTATTTCAATGAGGAGAACGGTAGTGCATGAGAAATTTTGGAGTACTTTATGGAAAATTGCTGCTGCCTGTGCAGTCAACACAAGAAGAGCTGACTGCTAGTTCTTGCAGCAGACATATTGTGGCATTTGGATCAACATTTTAATTTTGCAGTTCCCATCACCTGTGCTTCTTTTCAAATCAATATGCAATAAAAGGGAAGACTGACATTTGATTCATGAAGCAGCAATGGAGATACTTATTTGATGCTATTTATTAATATCTGCCTAATAAAAAAAACACAAAGTTTTAAGTTTTATATGGATTAAGCCAGCTTTTCTTCTTAGTAGACTGCAGATGTGAGTATATGGGGAAAAATAAGTAGGAGAAGATACAGCAAGTATGTCCAAGTTATTTTACTTGCAAATATTTTAATTTTAAGTTGGGATTTAAGTAGTAGCAACTGCAAAGTACAGTCAAAATAGCAAATCTTGCCACATTTCTCTTCCTTTCAAAATGAACGTTTTTCATTAAAAATTATAGAAAAATCAACATTAAAAATTCATTGGCCATAGTTCAGAATTTTGCTCTCCTCAGAATCACTAGAGATAATGTAATTACAGAATCAAAATTGGTTTTACTGTTGCCCTCCACTAAGAGTTCTTTGAGTTTTAAAAACTATTTTCTGCATTCAGATGCTGTTGGCTTATCTTCATTTAAGATTCCTGCCTACACAGAACACCGATATTTACCTTATATGTTCTTCCAAATTTACCTTAGTGGCCAGGTACAGATATTACACTTTTACCAGTATAAGTGATTGGAAACCTGTCCATACCTGTAACAACAGAAGTTCAGCATGCAAAACTGGTCTATACCTGTAACAGCACAGAAGTGTGGCACACCCAGACTGGTTTAAAAATGGCAGAACCTCGTCTAAGATTGCTCCCGCCCCCAAAGGGCAGATGTGTGTTCGGCTTGTTCCTGATCTAAACTATGCCATTTACAGAAAACTGCATAACTTAAATCAATTCCACCTTTGGCTTTTTGATTGTCTCTCTACCTAGCCAGAATATGTATCTTTGACAATACGTCAACGATTATACCATGCCCAATGAATGTACAATGCTCAAATACTTCTTAGCAATATTGAAATGGATGCAGCTGAAGTAGCCATTATTTTTGTTGTATTAGATACTTTATTCCAAGCAACAAATTAAGCTTATTTATATCCCCCATACAAGGGTCACTGTCAATGGCAGTCACACTCATGTAAAGAAAAAGAAACTCTTTTCCAGATACAATTTTCTAGCTGAACAAAAGTGCTTCATAAGTCGGTTCAACAGGAATTCTAATGTAGTTGTGACTCGTAAGTAATTTGCCAATAGGTGGCATGAGTGTACTGTCAAGCCTTGCAGGTAGGGGCTGAAAATAGCAGCAGTTTGTATCCAGCTTTCTGAAGACACTCCAAGTGCCATTCTGGCTATCATTAGCAATCTAATTGCTGTATAGGAAGAAGATGCTGAAATTTATAATACGAGTGGTATGTGCTTCTGCTAACAATGCTAATGAGGTGAGTATTTAATTAGCCAATTATATATTCAAAAGCTAAAGTTAAAGATGCATAGTGGCTGTATGATAAAATAATATTAAAAATCACACAAAAGCCACCCATTAAAAGCATGATAATTTCAGGATAATGCAGTGACATTTTGCAGGGAGATAATAAATCAGGCTATTGCTTTTATGACTAAACATCACAGTCTTACGAAGAGAGAGGCTAGCGTCAAAGTCCATTGAAATCAATGGCCTGGCTCCCCGTTCGCTTTGAACTTTGGAATAGTCCGAGAATGAGTTTCTCATAGCTGTAGGTAGGAAAGTTTTAGTGAGTGGAGATCATAGCTTGCCCCTGAAAGAAAATACAGGTATTTTACTGCATAGAATAATAATCGCATTATCTTGTATTTTTGAATCAGCACCCAGAGTCTTGGGAAGTGTGTGTGTGTGTGTGTGTGTGTGTGTGTATGTGTATATAAAAATAATATGTTTTTTATTAATTCGAATATGAATATGCATTCAGAACTCCCACAACCTGAGTAAAGTAGTGTCTCCATTCCAGATGTTCTTTCTGGCTTCCTCAGTTCTTTCAAAGCTATGTAATGTCTCAAGAGTAGACATCTTTCTAAAAGATTATGTTATAGATCAAAAAAGTTATGGGCTTGATACAGAAAATATTAAAGTCATCTGGCCCATGTTATGCGAGAGGTCAGACTAGATGATCATAACATCTCTTTCAGACTTACCAGTCTTTTAAAGCAGTGTTTCTCAACCTTTTAAGTAGCACGTACCCCCTAACTTCTGAAAATTTTAATAAGTACCCCAACACTCAATTTTCCAGGGAATTTTATATTTACAGACTAATGTTGGAAGAAGGGCTGTGTATATAAGGCTGTGATATGATAGACATCCGATCTGGTGTGGGTAGGGTTGCCATCTTTTACACCAGCAGTGCACAACTCAAGTAAGTACCTGGGCTACAGGGGATGTTGGCCAAAGCTACGAGGGCTGAACTAGCCAGATTATTACTAGGGAATTTAAAGCGCCACATACCAAATTTTTTGCCATAGATTTGAGAGAAAAAGAGGGCGAGAGAGAGAGAGTGTTGGGGTACCCGCGTACCCCCTGCCTGTGTCTCACGTACCCTCAGGGATATACGTACCACAGGTTGAGAAACTGTATTTTAAAGCCGTGAATGTACGCTTTATCTTAGACCATGGATGAAATGTTTTAGAAAGTTCAAATGAAATCAGTTAAAGAATTTTTCTGTGAGCATGGATTAAGAAAGTATTCCTTTACTTATTGGGATGTTCATTTCTCATGTGTTTATTTACAAAGATGCTGTCCAATGTATGGACAATTCGGACAACACTTCAATGTATTTGTAGAGTGCAAATGCTTTTTTCTCATGGGTGTGAGTGGGGGAAAAACATATTCTACAGATGGAAACAAGCATGGGAGCATATTAACAACTTTTGCTGTATGCACAAACTGGCAAATGACCAAAAGGTTAACATTTTCCAATGTGTTTTAATGTATTCTTTTTCTTCCTAATATTTATACTGTAAGGGGAGAATTAGGATCTGACTTCATATAGCACTTTCATATACAATGCCTGAGAGCTCTTAGAAGGCATGGATTAGATGCCATTTCTGCCGTGATTGTGTATGTGTGTGCGTGTTTTATTCTCATGGTCTTTCTTTCTAGGCAACAGCGTTAAGAGTACTCTTATTTTGCACCTAGTTCTTTCTCTTGAGCCAAACTTATTTCTACTTGTTCTACAGAGCACTTTTTTTTTTCCTCCGGAGGGAATCATTTCCTAGAATGCAATCATGTCAGTCAATTTTAGATATTGTATAGTTGCCCTATTACCAGAGAGAGATGTTTGATCAGGATTGATTTGTGCTGGGTTTTCCTATAGGTTTGGGAACAGGTGTGATGTGCAAAACAGACTTACTTTAGTTCCTACTATCCCCTGCCCATCTTTGCACTGCCTGTAGCATGTATGCAGATCCCAAACCCTGAGGACTACCTAGTCGTGGGAGTACACATGTTTAAGGGGGAGGGTAAAACACGCTAGTCTGGTTGCTCCTCACTGGCTTGTGTCCCCTTCTGCTTGTAAGATTAGAGTGAAGCATTTATATGATTGTAGAGTTCTTACATTAATCCTTAACTATGAAATAAATCATTCTTTTCCACTTAAGGGTGCTCTTCACCTCAGTGAGAATAGAAGGACTCAGATTCTGAGATCCTTCTTCTACATGTGGTTTGGAGCTAAGGGACTGAACAGTCACACCTGCATTCACCAGTCTTGCATCACAATTATTTAGGTAGGTCTGTAGTAACTTAGCTTATAGACTACCTGGTACTGGCAGGGGAACATGGGACACTGGATATAAATCATCAGAAGATGCTGGTTTTTTGACGACAAAAAGACTGGCCATGTGGGATAGGGGACAAACTGAACCATATGGGGTATAAGGGACAAATGCTGTGCCCCACATTTTGGAAGCTGTTAGTTTAATAAAAGGAAGGTTTCATCATTTAAAATTTGTTATGCTTCTGGCTTTTACTTTTGTGAATGAAAACAACCCCCCCCCCCTTTTTTTTTTTTTTTTACTGTGAACTTGTGCAACACATAGCTTTGTCTATAGTCCAACACTGCTTCTGCTCTCCTATTGCCAGCAGTGCTGGGAACTCTAAATAAAGGGATAATGACTCACTAGCTTATGAACATGAAACTCCATGTTGACTGAGCCTTCTCTGTGTGCAGGAGATGACTTGATGTTTTCACCACTTATGGCAGCAGATGATCTATTGCCGCTTTGGGTCCAAATGCTGCTAACACTAGTGTAGCTGAATTGGAATGGCCACCCATGAGGAATTTAGGACATTTTTCCTAATATATGCAAAATGTCAGAGTCTACGTGTTAGAAGCAATAACACTAGAGCAGGGCAAACTGCCAATGGGATACCAATTTTGAAGTCTGAATGTCAAAATGGTCAGCTTTTCTCCTTCAATTGCTTTTTAGAGCTAGTTTTCAAAAAATGAAACTTGCATGAATATGCATCCTATCCTAGTAGAATGAAATATTTCAAGCAAAAATCACTGGGGGCATCTAAGCACGTGCTCTGGGGGTGGAGGTGGGGTAGAGGGAACAGTTTAATTAGAGTCTCACCTTTATCTTTGGGAAAACTCTGGAAAAAAAACATTAAGGATCACATTTGTGGGAGCCCAGCAGGGGAAATAATGCTGAAAGGAAATCAGCACAGCTTCATTGCAGGTAGATTCTGCCTGACTAACCTTGCTTTTTTTTACGACCAGGTCACAAAATGCTTAGATGCAGGAGTCGAGGTAGGTATCATGTACCTAGACTTTAAGAAGGTCTTCGATATGGTATCACATTCCATTCTCGTAAATAAACTGACAGGCTGTGATGTAGATGATTACACAGTCAGGTGGGTGGCAAACTGGCTTAGGGGTCACACCCAGAGAGTGGTGGTGGATGGGTCGATATCGACCTGGAAAGATGTGGGCAGTGGAGTCCCACAAGGCTCGGTCGTTGGACTGGTGCTATTCAATGTCTTCATCAGTGACTTGGACGACGGTGTGGAGAGCACCCTGTCCAGGTTTACAGATGATACCAAATTATGGGGCAAAGTTAACACAGCAGAGGGTAGGGAATGGATCCAGGCAGATCTGGACAGGTTGGAAAAATGGGCAGAATGAAATAGGATGCAGTTCAACAAAGATGAGTACAAAGTCCTGCACCTGGGCAAAAAGACCCACCAACACACTTACAGGCTGGGGGATGACCTTCTCAGCAGCACAGCAGCAGAAAGGGATGTTGGAGTCATAGTTGTCTCCAGGATGAACATGAGTCATCAGTGTGATGAAGTGATCAACAAGGCTAACTGCACTTTATCAAGTATTAGCAGATGCATGACAAACAGGTCCAGGGAGGTGATGCTTCCCCTCTGTGTGACACTGGTCAGGCTGCAGTTGGAGTAACATGTCTAGTTTTGGGTGCTGCACTTCAAGAGGGGTATGGGGAATCTTGAGAGGGTTCAGAGGAGAACCACTCGTATGATCAGAGGCCTGCAGGCAAGGCCCTATGAGGAGAGTCTGAGGGACCTAGATCTCTTCAGCCTTTGCAAGAGAAGGCTGAGAGGTGATTTTGTGGCTGGCTATAAATTCACCAGGGGAGGGCAGCAGGAAATAGGAGATGCTCTGTTTACTAGGGCACCCCCTGGAGTAACTAGGAACAATGACCACAGATTGATGGAGAGCAGGTTTAGGTTGGACATCAGGAAGAACTTCACAGTAAAGGTTGCCAGAATCTGAAATGGGCTCCCAAGGGAGGTGGTGCTTTCCCCTACCTTGGGGTCTTCAAGAGGAGACTGGAGAAGCATCTGGCTGGGGTTGTCTGAGCCCAGCGCTCTTTCCTGCCCAGGGCAGGGGTCAGGCCTGATGACTACTGAGGTCCCTTCTGATCCTATCATCTATGAAAGCGCCTGGAGCATTTTGTGTGTCAGCATCCCTGCACTTCAAAACGACAATGGGGGCACTTTATCTAAAGCTCGCCAAACAAGCTTTTAGATAAAGCGTCCCCACAACCATTTTGAAGTGAAGGGATGCTGATACATGAGACAAGTAGACTGGAGTGCAGTAATTACCACTGTTCATAAGACTTGATTAATCGAGTCTACTTTGTGCTGTAATTACTGTGTCAGAGCAGCCTCAGCACATGTGTATAGGCACCCCAGAAGTTTGACAGGTCCCACTTTATTTTTGGGTTAGGGACAAACTTGGAGACTATGAGTTGAATACCACAACTTCCCCACGTCCTCAGCCTCCCTATGGAAAAAGAAATAGTGGAGCAGTGTGTTCTACATAGCACCTAATCCCTCTCATCTCTAGAGTGCCATTCAAGAATAATATCAATTTTATGAAGTACAGTTCAATCTAATGAACATTTAGATTTGCAGAGATTTTTAATTCTTTTCACATAATGTATTGTTGTACAGCAGTTATTTAAAAACAACAACAACACATGACAAGGTAGGAAATACAATTCTATTATATTCTCTTGGAGTATATTATTATTAATTTATTAAGATTTCATGCAATTACATTTCTTAGGGATGTTGTAATTGGTTTTCTTAAAGTGGCAAAATAATAAATGCTTGCAATACCTCTTCAGCACTTTTGAAGAGCCCAACACTGGTACTGCACACATTTGAAAGACTGCAAATAATTCTAAGCAATATTGCTTCATAAGGATTAGCACATTATACTGATCACTTCAGCGAACTGATGAGACAAGATTACTCATGTTCTCATTGTTTTCCCCAGTGAGGTAGGTTCTTCTTCTCTTTCTGTCTCTCTAAGTGATGATAATTTTACTGGCTCAATTTTCTGACCTGAATTATTTGCTACACATGAAGTTATTGGGAAATGTTCAAATATATTTGTTAGGACTAACCAAATTAACAGTGACAAGATGCATATCAGTGTAGAGATACTGCACAAAATGTAGGGGGGGAAAGTGGCTATTGAGAAATCTTCTTTTTCATATAGGGAAAATATCAAGCTTTAAGTATGCATTGTTCTGAGAAATAATCATCTGCATCATTTTTTCTAATATTCCTTGTCTAGGAAGGTTGTAGTTAACTACAGGGGTATATACTTTCCACAAGTTTTAGGCTTGAAGTTTTGGTTTTTAAAATGTCTTACTAGTTTGCTTGACAAAGAACCTTACATTACATTCAAGAGGCTTTAGTTTAAACGTATGCAGTTCAGACAAAATACAACTGTTAGTGTACAACTGAAATGTAGTATTTAAACTGTTTATAATTCTTATGATGGCATCTTACACAGACATATGAATATTGGATGGGTTTCTTTGGATGCAAAATGGAATAGTGCTAGTTATACAGCATACATCATGCCTAGGTACAGACATTACATTTGTATTGGCATAAGTGCTTGGATACCGGCTTACATCCATAACTATACAGAAGTTCAGTGCCCATAGTCCAATTTAAAAATGGCAGAACCTGGTCTAAGATAGGCCTGAATGGATGTAGTATCAGACTTAAGTTATTTAGGTTATACCAGTCTACTCAACTTCTGTACCAGATCCCGTGCTGACTCAAGTTAGGTCACAGTCTACTGGCATCCAAGGCACTTCCCAGCCCCCTTGCTGAAATTGGGGGTGGCTGGCTGTTCGGCTTGGCTCAATGTTCTCCAGCAGCCTGTTTGGAGGTGTGCAGGAGCATCCTCAACCTGCTGGCCTTGGCCAGTGTAGGTAGTCTACATGTAACAGATTCCAATGAACAGAAACAGAAAGGGATGTTATCTGTTTGTTGTCATGGGTAAGAATGGTTGCAGGGGACTAAAGTTCACACATAATTTCTAGCAGAGGTTCAACTTCCACAGGGAACTCAAATATTTGGAGATTGTGTAGACCACACCCTTACTGTCTTTGGTCAGGGTCAATTTATCTCACTCACTAGATGTATGGAAAATCTGGAGTGCTCCCTGAATATTTGCATGGACATCCTATCCCAAGGGTCATCTACCCTGCGAACAGAATTCGGTCTTGTGAACTAAACATTAGCACATCATGGAATTCATCTTACTTTCTGCTAGTGTGCAGGGGGTGGGATGGGAATAGGGAGCTTCTTTTCCCATTTAGAAGATAATAGTATGACTGCAAATCTAGAGATAGTCCCTGGCTGTTATGTAGAATGGAAAAGCTAATTCTAAGTGAACGCACAACGTCTTTCATTTGGTTCCTTTTGTTTATCCCTAAGCATTAAATCTGGGCTTCTTCATTACCTTTGCTGCTGAGCTACATACTTTATTTTCTCCAGTCTGCTGGTGGCCTCTCATACCCAGCTATATATATAGTAAACATATAAAGTATGTTTCCCTGGTACTTCTTCTGCTATGCAGTATCTAAAATGTTCCCTTTCCCAGTCGTACCCAAATGATTTGTTAACACTCTAATATGCCATAGGACTTTCAGGAATTAATCTTCCTTAACTATAAGCATTTGATTGAAAATATGGAGTCAAAACTCCAGCTGGTATAAGCTGAAGTAGCATCATTGCCTTCAAGCTTCCCCAAGCTTTGAATTAAATTAAGATGTGTACAAGTGTTACCTTCGATGGAATCATGTTAGTCTGGTAGAAATGCTAGGTATCTAAGCATTCATTATGGCTAGTCTGGTCTAAAAGTGGCACGCACTGCAGAAACTTAAACCTCATCTGCCAAACATTAAATCTAGTGAGATAGGGTTTAGACTAAGTTCAATGAACACTTTTATGGTTTCTCTATGGATACAAGTTCCCCTTTATGTCCTTTGGCATCTCAGCATGCATTGGTCCTAACTCCTCTCCCCTCCCCTCCCCTCCCCCACTACCCCACTGCAAGGAGACATTCTGGCACTTGGGCCACT
>NW_005841911.1:2191546-2213043 GCF_000455745.1 Alligator sinensis | reverse complement strand
TTCCTCTGGCTTTCTGAAGGCCAAGTAAGCCCAGCCCCTCTCCCCAGTCCCACCTTGCCCCCCAGGCTGCAGGGAGACATGGGGTGGGGGGGGAGGCAAGGCAGGTGTGTCCTCTAAACAGGACCCAGATTTATGGACACTTGAGACTGAGTCATACCCCCATACATCCAAGATCCCTTCTTGAAGTACCCCAAGGCCCACAAAGAGACAGAAACAGACAGAACAAAAGACTGCTGAGAGTCAGGCACATGCCCAAAGATCCAGGACCCCAAGACTTAGACACGGACCCAGAACCTGAAAAATAAAGATCCAGACCCAAGAACCCTGCAATCCGGACTGTGGTATGGACCCATATCCAGTATACAGAAATTAGTTTTAGCATGTTGGGTCTGGGGTGGGGTTTGATGGATAGGAATGGGTTGGTGGTGGTGATGGGGGACTTACCAAATGTGAACTTGGCTACGTGTGGCCTGCTTGAGCACTGCTGGCAGATACCTGAGCAGTGTTAGCTTGGGGCATGGGTGAGTATAGTTGGCACAGTTGTTGCTGGCAGCTAGATGCCCCCCCAATAAGTTTGGGGCATGGTCAGCCATGTTGTTTTCACTCTGGTTAGATGGAATGCACCTCACCAGACCTGGACCCTGTTGGAGTGAGAGGGAGCTGCACACCAAGGCCCACACATGCATCCTGACCTACACCCAGATCCAGATCCTTGCTTACCCAGTGATGTTCACACCTAATCACAGACACCTACTTGCCAGGGACACTACCAAACACTATGACAGAGCAGCACATCATCCTCTACTACCTACAGCCAACAACAAAACTAGGCCCTCAAGGAAATAAGGGATTTTGATGGCATCTGGGATGCGGTGGTGACCCAGGAGCAGCTCTGCAGTGTGCACTGCAACAAGGAGGTGTGCAAGTAGATTGCTGTAGAGATAAGAGCATGGGGCCATGGCCAGGAATGGTCACAGTACTGGGGCAAAACCAAATGGATGAAGACCAATTTCAAGCAGACCCATAGTGTCAATAGGACTGGGTGCACAGGAGCAACTCCCCAGAACAGGCCAACTAGGGGAGAAGGGGCAGTCCACTGGCATGCGGAAGAACCAGGAGGCACTGTGCAGCTGGATCTCAGCTTCCTTGACCTAGGATACAGTGGACAATGCTGATATCATAGGGATTGCAATGGATACTTGGTGGCTATAGGGTGTGGTAAGAAGCCCTGTATAGGAGGCTAGGCTCTTTGGCTGGAACATATGTGCAAATATAATTATCTTCTGGGACATCTGCAGACGCATGTAATGAGCTACAGCCTCCAGCTATAGTCATGTAGGGTGATAAGAAGGATGTGCCACTGCTCCTGGAGCTGTGGACTTATGAGTGGGGGTGGGGATCCATGGTAGGGTGTGGGCAGAGACACCAATGTGCTTGCAACTAATAAGTGAGGCCATGCTCTGCTCGCAGTCTTTCCCTTGGAACTTCAGAGCACAGAAGGAGGGATTACTGTGGCTAGGAGTTTCTGGGGGTGGAATGGTTTCTAGTGGCAGCCAGTCAGGGCTTCCCCATGTGCTCAGCTGCTCTCGGCAAGCAGACTCTGGCAATCTCTGCAGGGCACCCTGGGATGCATGTGCAAGGTGTGGCTGTGGTCATACTCATCAGCCATCCTAGCTATCTACACTGTCCAGTTGACCCAATGCCAAATTATAGATTGTTTGCTCAAGGGTTTTCAGTGACTCTATTCCCTTCCCCAAATTATGCCTTCAATGCAGCAGGTTGTCGGATCCCACCGCTAACACCACGTGCTACTACCACTTGTAAGCCCCTCACTCAGGTATGTGATGCCAGTCATGTAGGCAGAGGAAGCAGGTTCCCCACCCCCCCTCAGGAATGTATCCAACTCAGGTTACCTACAGAGATGGGATGTCTTCCCTCTGCAGGGCCCATATTAACCAAGTTGTCACAGAGCAGAGTTTTTGGGGAGAGACAGACGTGGCCTTCTGCCACACAGGGGTCCCCTTGTCTGCATGCCATTGCCAGTCCAGGCTGCTTGCCTCCTTCCGTTTCTGAATGCTGAGTGCTTTCACAGATCTCTGTCTTCAGGGGTTTAGGACACTCAAATAAGGTGCACAATGTCGACTGGTCGACTGGAACACTTGTATGTATGCTTCATTTATATCGGAGGAGTATCTGACCCATGAAGCATTTGTATACTTCATACAAGGAAAATCTGAGTTTGATGCTATTGCCTGGAATTAGGTGAAGGAAGGCATGTATGGGACTCACTTTGTTTGGCAAAGATAAGAGACAGCCCACAGGTTGAATTTCAATATCAGCAGAATCCTAGGAGACAAACCCCCCCCTGATACCTCCAGTCTTCCTCCAGTTATTTCATGTAGAAGGTGGATGAGAGCATTAGAATAGGTTTGAAACTACCTTAAGGACAGACTCTGCTGCCCTTCATTGACACTTGTGTGCTAGCTTACTGTGTGAGTTATTCTTCATGGAGAAGAGGAACTACTTGCTGTGAGTAACAGTGGTATACCTGACCCAGTATTTGGGAATGCAAGGAAAAGCCATTGTTTTATTTGTCAGGGCTGAGCCAAATGCTACAGATTTATAGGCTTCTTAATTCACTGTAATACCTGTCAGTCTCTGAACAGATGCACAGCCTGTAGGCTCTCTCAGCTTGCCAGCAACTGGCATCCTACTGGGAACTGTAGGGGGCCTTTTAGAAGGAAGCTGGGTGACCCAGTAATGGTTCAGAAGGAAGAGTTAAAATAAATGCACACGTGAAAATAGAGGGGAAGTGTGACCAATATTTTCCTTCTTTTAGATTAGCAGAAGGACATGAATTGGAAAGCTGTAGACATATTGACTCTAACCCTCGCCTCTCAACAGGATGTTGCTGGCATAACCAGAAAGCCTGCATTCCCCAAAGCTGTAATAAGCCACAGAAATGTGGGCTGGTATCAGTGGGATTTTTCTTTGGACTTTGAAACCCAACTCTGAGCTTGCCAAAGCCCAAAGTTGTCAGACTCAGCGTGAGAGAGACCAAGAGGAGGTATATGCAAGAAAATTATTTGTATTGGAAAATAAATTGCAGAGCAATTCCTTCCACCAATATTTATAAACGTTTCTCTTATATTGATTTAATGATTCTTTAGTTCTTTCCTTGTTGAAAAATGGCTGTGGTGAACACTAGGAACAGTGGTGCTAAGCTGCATGACATCTTGTGCTGGAAGAGATTTTCCTCTGGACTTTGTTTTGCTACGAATGAGTGTTTGCTTCTTTTTTCACTTTTGTTAGAAAATATAACATGGAAATTAGAATCAATCAAGTATGCAACAGACAGAGTATCTTTTAAAATGGGCATAAATGCATCTTATGTAAAAATTTTCAAGGAAAGCTAGAGAGCTTAGGACCACAGCTGCCATCTGATATAACTAATGGCCCAAGTCAGTTTCTCTCATATAACTAATGGCCCAAGTCAGTTGCTTTTTACATTTATCTTTCTCTTTTGGGGGTGAGGGTTGGGAGGACAAGAAAGTACAAGTTATTAGTTATAAGACTATGTCAAGTCTCTTATCATCCATTTGTTTTCCTCAAAACAGATATGTTAGGCCTACCGTGGGGACATGCCTCTTGCCAGGACAAGAAGAGCTCTGTGGTCAAGTTAACATGGTAGCCTTCTTGCCTGCTAGGTAAGGGCAAAGAGGCTAGAAAAAAGTGGATGATGCATCTACATGTGCCATTAAGGTGACGTGATAAAACTCCAGTGGAACAGCCCCAGTCTGGGGCCCAGCTCTGGATGGCAGTGGTGGAGGGGCTGGCAAGGGCATGAAGGTGCTGCAGTGCAGGGCTAGGTGGCAGGTAGACCCTGCACTTCAGCACCCTCGTGCCCCAGCCAGCTCCTGTCACCATCTACATGTGCACTTCAGCACATGTAATTACTCTGCCTAGGATAGTACTGTTGGACACAGTACTATCCTACAGCAAAGCTAGTTAATTTACTGCGCACCAATACTGCGCATGTGTAGACAGTGCTGCTTTATTGCGGAGCTAAATGGCCAACTCCACAGTAAAGCACAATTGTAGATGCATCCAATATATAGCATTAGGTATAGTAGCCTTGAGCATCCAGTGTAGAGGAAAGAGTAATAGAAATGAGCTACCAGTTAGAGAGAAGGAGGATCTCAACCAGCTACTGTCTTACAAGACAAATCATTTCTATTTCTTTTCCAAACTTTCTCTAACTTAGAGACAAACACAATGGCAAAAGGAAAAAGGAGCATTGGTAAAATCATGTCTGACTTTCTTCCAGACATGTGGAAGCTTTGAACCCTTGAAAGAGTGCTAGAAGAAATATGGAGGAAAATAAAACAAAGCAAATAAAATGCAACCAATGCAACACTTCATTCATTTTATTACATGTATTAGTAAATCTTTAAAGACCTTCAGAATTTTCTCTTTTAAAACAGATGTGGACAAAAAAAGAAAAGCTTATATTTTAATTTTTCAGATTAAAGGCAGCCTTTTTGATTGTGAAAAAAGTTATGAATGGTACTTTTGACAACTTTTAATGTTCAAGATTTGATAGTAGTAAGAGATCCCTTTCATTTCTATAAAATTACTAGTGGTTCGAGTAGTCAGGAGGCATATCAGTTTTAAATTCTACTTACGCCAGACCAAAGTGCCAAAACAGCTGTCTCCAGTTAGTCATCAATCTTCCCAGAGGCTGCTGGGGAAAAGGACACTAGGGTTATTTAAACCAGATCCAATAGGGGAAGAAGTCCTAACACCCAGAAAGATCGGTAGCCTGATAGTGTCAAGGGAATGCCCCCAGAGAAAGCTGGTGATGAGAACACAGAGATAGGGCTCCATAGGAAACTTTGAACCTGCCAGAAAGGTCAGAGAACTTTATGGGAAAACAGGAGAAAAAGATTGTATGTGTGTGATATGAAGTGTATACTAAGACGCCCTTTTTTCAGACCTGGTTTAACTGGCCTGGTTTCTTTTCCTGTTCTTTCTCCAGTCTCCTGGTTCATCATGTAGTAGTTTGGTGACACTATTCAAAAGGCAAAAATGCCTTTCATTAAATCACCAATGGCGCTTCTGTCAACTTTGTATGCTAAATAAAAGAGGAATAGTTAAATAAATCTCCTCATCTTCTGTACTTTCAGGGCCTTTCAATATTTAATTAACATGATTTTACTTCAAAAGCCATAATGGTCATCTGTAGGAATCCATTGACTTTTTCCAAGTTATAGGTGGGTTCATTTGGGAATTTGTTTTATGTATACTTTTATATATACTTTATAAAGTGTGTGTGTGTACACAGATAAAGAAATCTTGCAAAAATGATGGATTGTTAAGCTTGTTTTATAAGTTGTATTCTGCTTTTTTAACTTAATTTAATTGTGTGTTCTGCTTGCTTGAGTGATATACCACATCGGATACATATTTAAAATGCATAAATAATTTGAAATAAAGTTTCATTATAGTTTTCAGAGTGTGGCTCAGTGACATGCAGTTTGATCTGGTTTCATGAGCATATTTTTTACATGGAGTTCAGAGCAGACTTTTACATCTCCCCTGCCAAATGACCAGATAGAATCCCAGTAATGGAACTGGATCAGCAGATACCCTTTGTTTGGAGCCAAAATAATGCAAAAGTACTTAATTAATGACTTTTTCTAGGTCATTTTATATTGAAAAAAATTGAAAGTAAATAAAATGTGCAACTACAAATGTGCAAATAGTTTTTTTCAGTCTCTGCTTGCACGATGTATCATGTCACTGCTTTGAGAAAATATTTTAATATGCAGTACAAACATTAAAACAAAATCTAATCAACCTTCATATGCAGATAATTTTATGCTTTTTTGAACATAGTTTATAGTATCACACAATTTGATATTGCATTCCCCTTTACAGATATTACTATTTCTCAGTTGTTGAAGCTAGTGCATAGAAATAGTGGGCAGTGATTTCTGCCCACTAGTGGACAGAGATTTTAGAAAGCTGAGGAGTCCTAACTGCATTTTAATGAACAAGAAAGGCCTGTATTGATCTGTGTAAAAGCCTGATGTTGCAAAGGAGATCTGATAACTTTGGCTTGAAATTAAACTTACAAGAGCCAATAAGTGTTTTTTTATGAAGAGTATAAATAGCATAGATACGCCAATGATTCTTAACAAGGGTGGTGCAGCGGTGCCTTGACATCCCTTCAAGTGTGCCACAGGGTGCCACACAATGTTAACCCTGTTAGGTGTACAGATGTGATTCACAAGGTAAGCCCAGAAATTTCAAATAGAAATCCATAGCATCAAAAACATCCTGACCTGTGGTGGTTTTTTTCTGAGTTGTTTGCAACAAAAGAATTTCTCTGTTTTTGTAATAAAAAAATGGGTCAAAAGCTGGCACTCTTCTAAGGGGTGCCTTGAGTCTAAAAATGTTGAGGGCTAAACAAAGGGTTAGAGATACAGACAGAAGTGCAGCTCCCAGCTGTAACTTGGAATGATTTTTGCACAGTGTTCAGAGCTACAATGTTACCCCAGACCAAAGAGAAGTTCACTGTTGGTTGGGGGGGAAGGGGGGAGGAGAGGGAATCTAGGTAGGGCTGGGAGCCTGCAGCCAGGTTCCCATAGCAATGGCCAGGGCTCTCTGCCATTGGGGAAAGGCAATGGAGGGATCTTGTTTTTGGGGTTCCCTAGATAATGCTGAAGGTTAGGGTGGGTGAATGGGAGCCCCCACTTCCATCCTGGGGGGGAGGGGCTCCAATGCACTCACCCCACCCTCCAGGAGGGCTGAAAAACCCCAGACTGGACTCCATCTGCTCCCTTCCCCCCTCCCATTCTGAAAACAGTGACAGGCTGGGAGCTTTCAGACACAAGTTACAAAAGATGCCACATCTTGTAACATCTTCATCTGATACCTCATGCAATGAGCAGTGAGACTTTCACCCAACTGGCCATTTTTGAAGCTGTGTGTAGCCATGCACTTGTTTAGTCACAGCTATAAACTGCTTTCTGTGGTCAGATCAGGTGAAAATTGTCACTGCTGTCTGCACTTTAGATGTTACTTGCATATGTAACAGAGGATGCAGACAGAAGTGCAGCTCCCGCTGTATCTAAGAAGGCTTTGCAGGAAGTGTTCTGGAGTAGCAATCATCTCCTGAACCAGACAGAAGTTCATTGTTGGTTCCAGCGAGGAGGGGCATCTAGCTGCTGGCTGCCATTTTCCCCTAGCAATGGGCCTAACTGCAGCTAGTTTCCCCTAGCAATGGGCCCTGCTCCCTGTGAGCCTATTGCTGCTTTCAGAATGGGGGAGAGGGGAAGGGAGTAGAGGGAGCTTGTTCTCAGGTTTTCCCAACTGGTACTGAAGCCCACTTTGGGGGATGGGGGGTAGAGCCACCAGAGGGCGTCACAGCCACCCCAGGACCCTGACATGTGACAGTGTGCTCTAAGTATATGAGTAGATGCTACTGATTCCAAAAGGTTGCTTTTAACAATATTTATTAAAACCTCTATCAATCATTTATTAGATCCACATAAAGTATTTATGACTGCATCTTTAATCTAACTTGCACAAGTTTAAGCTTAGGGAAGGTGCAGGTGGGGAAGGGTGTTTTCTTTTAAGATTTTTTTTTTTCTCTTTATTGGGGGAAAGAGAACCCCTGTAAAGTGCACTGAAGGAAAAAACACAATCTGTGGAAGGAGACAAACACTATACACAGAACTATGGTATGCTAACACATGTCAAGTGTGTGGACAGACAAGGAGTTAAATCATTTTACAGTTATGGTGGTTTATAGCTCATCTGCTGTATTGCTCTATTCTGTTCCATGTAGAAGCCAAACCATTGGAGCATTAGCCAGCTTCAGGTTTAGGAGAAGGCAAGCAAAAGTTGCCTTAGATCCACTACCATATGCTTCTGAAGGTATACTCAGCATGGCCTAAGCATCCTCTAGACCTGTATGATTGTGTACCACGCTGACGTTTTAGCCAAATGTCCCTCTGTATGAGCCATCTCTCTGTCTGGCTCTGTGCATCTCTGTCACTCCCCAGGGGTACTTTTGCTTTCTCTGAGAAACGAGGCAGCCTTTATGATAGGAGTGAAAAAATTGTCCCTAATTTTTTGTCAACTAATAATGGAAGGCCCATAAGTGATGGTCCACTCTAAATAAGATTAGTTCCTATTACCATGGGTACCCACAATCTTTGAAACCAGGCTTTATACTAAGGTTATAAACATGGATTTAGATGACTAATTTAAGGCATCCAGTACTGACTTATACATTTGCCAAGTTTACCATATCAGTGCATTATATATAATGGTGTACATTTTAGAATCCTGCACTAATGATCATTATCTTCCAGCAGTAGATTCATAGTAAAAATATTTGCCTTCCCCATCCTCAGCAGTAAGGAGGCTTTGTCTCAACCAGCAAAGGAAAAAAAACCCTTGGGATATTTAAAGTTTGCCCCTTCTTTGTTTCCTTCCTTAAGGAAGTGGTAAGATTTGTGAGAGGTTTCTTTATAAGTGGCTGAATCTTGTATTTTTAACATTAGGTCCATACACACAGGAAACTGGCTATTGTCCCTTTGCATGGCAGAATTAAATTTAATTTAATGATGGCAGTTACAGATAGTCATACAGGCACAATCAATTGCCTTGATATCTGATCATAAACCAACAGTACTAAAAATATTCCCTGAACATTTACCCTTGATGCTCTTTAGAGAGCAAATATATTTCTGTTCCTGAGTAAAGAACAGATATTAAAGATTTAGATAAATTACACTGATGACTACCACTGGTGTCCCCTGCAGTGTTCTATGAAAACTCAACCATTAAGCATGAAAACAATGAGCAGATGTTATTTTTACACGGACTGTCAAAGCATGGATCTAGTTAGTAGAGTTTTCGCAATGCCCTTTTAATTCCTCATAGGGTGTGTCTACACATTGCCATACGGTGACATTGCTACAGCGCTGTGCTTTAGTACTTCTTTTTGGAAGTACTAAAGCACGGCACAGTAGGGACAGTTACTGCACCATGTGTGTGGCGCACAGGTAGATTTTGCTGCTATATCGCCACTATACCCAAGGAGCGTGCTGCTACAGCGACATTGCTAGAGAACACGTGTAGACACACTTGATTGCTACATCACTGTAGGGTGATGTGTAGATGCACCTGTAGAAATTTTGTCTTATGATCTCTGGGACATAAGGGACACCTCAGCACTGAGTAAAAATTGGGGTGGTTGTTATAGTGTAATTGTTTTATCTGTCCCGGCATGTGATAAGCTTAACTTTAAATGCATAGAAATGGTCTTCAGATGATGGTTGGGTAACACACAAAATGATCTTCTTAATACTTTAATTTGTCAGTGTGGTAACTTGAGAAAAATATTAGGGCTGTGTGAAACAACAACGTTCTGCTTTGACCAGTGTTTCAACATTTTGATGGAACAGCATTTGTTTCAAATTTTGTTCTGATTCAAAACAGTTTTTCCGTTTTGTTCCATTGAAACAGTGAAACTGTTTCAACGTTTCGCCCATGGGATATAATGGGGAAGGACAAAACAGCCTATAACTTTGTCATTTCTGGCTTGCTTTGGATGAGACTTGCAGGAGTAGTAGCCCCTTCTGATGGCACGAAGCCTGCCAAGTTTCAAGGAGATAGGTGTAGGGGGTTTGGGGAAACTGCACCCCAAATTCTTGAAAGCAAAACTCATGTCATGTGTATGCGTTAAGCCACTGTGTGGTCAGAACTGCAGGCATGCTAGCCCCTGCTGAGGCCACAAAGCCTGCCAGGTTTCAAGGAGATAAGTGCAGGGGTTAGGGAGAAACTGTACCTCTAGCTGCTGACAGGCAAAACTCATGCAACTGTGTCTGTCTTGGGGCACGGGGGGAGGGGGAAACTACTGCAGGCCTGGCTGCTAGACCCTGCTGTGGCCATAAAGCCTACCAGCTGTTAAGGACATAGGTGCAGGGGGGTTCTGGGGCCCTGCATCCCTGGTTGCTGACAGGCAAAACTCGTGACAAGGGTGCTTGTACAACTGACTGTCTCCACCTTGGGGCAGAAGCAGTTCTTGGCTCTGTATTGATTCTTTCCTCTGGTCTGTGGTTTTGTAGGTGTTAATCCTTGCTCCTTAACTCGTTATCCTAGCTAGCTACTGTGTTATGCAATCAATCATGATTCACTCAGGGACCAGCTCAATACACAGTAGTTAATGAGCAAGGTTAAAGGGAAGGCAAACTCACAGGGTCTCATAAACACAAATGCAGAGGCCTCTATTACCCTGCCAGCTGGCTATTTGGTGGGTCTTTACAAGGGACAAATCTCCAGGTATTGGCCTGCAGCCTGGCTCCACCCAGAGAGCAAATAAACCAATAACCACGTGACTCCAGAAATAAAGTGTGTTAAAATTTGTATTGAACAAATTCCACAATATTATTAACAATAAAAGCAACAGACTAGAATCACAAATGACTAATATATTTACCAGGACAAAACTAACACCACCACGTCAGCACTAATTGGCGTCATAGAGCTCCAAGACCAAGTGCAGAGGAGAGCCTGTTGGTGCAGCCTCTGTCCCACTCCCTCTCTCTCTGAGGATTTTTATGCTCTTTCCCCACACTGAGTACTAAGCACCTCAGTCAGAAGGGGTGAGTGATACTTAACCCTTCCTCCCGTGTGGCAGAACAACTAGATCAGGTGTGTTCCCAACTGGTAAGATCCCACAGGTGAGTAGGTCTCCAGCTTACTCAAGCACCTTGCACTCTCAGTCAGATAATATTACACACACACACACACACACGATCCAATCACCCCTTTCACCAGCTCTGCCATATACATACACACAGCTCCTTACCCAAAGTCCCAGTCATGCACAAAAATCCAGTCCCTCAGTCTCAGTCAAAATCCAATCACACACACAGACAATCCAGTCGCTTGCTCCAATTGCCTCAGCTACAATGGAGAAATACCTAGAGTATGGAAATGACTTTAACACACTTCTCAGTATTTAAATGATACTGTAAGAATAATTGTCTTTTAAACCTGGAATCAAATAACACAGGATGGGGAAGTAAGAAGGAGTGATAAATTGCATCAAATAATTAACAGATGGATATGTACATTCTTATCCTAAAAAAGAACATTACAGCATATGGGTTTTAGAGCTATGCAGAAAAAAATATTATATATTTTTTAAATAAGTATCCACATTTTATACATTATGCAATTTTTTGTAACAGATTATACATATATATTACTTTTCTACATCTTTACATATATGTGCTTATATTTATATGTAGTTATAGACTATGTTGACTTTTACAAGAAAAGAATGAATGCTCTCTGGGAGAGTTAGTAGTCAATGACTAAGACAAGAAATAGTCCCAAGAGCTGAAAATAATTCATATTCAATTAATGGCTCATTAATTTGTAGTCTCTATTTGAAAAGACTCCAGTAGCATTGTCTTGCTATGGTAGATTTACATCACCACAAAGCCTGTCCTCTTCATTCAGTACAAACCTATAATATGGCCAAAACAAGGTACAAGTTAGACCTGCCTTGTCTAGGAGCCAGGTGATTAAGACCTTTAAGCAATTCACCCTACTCTGATCAACATAATGATTCGTACCATTTTCAAGTTAGTTAGCAATTGTAAAAAGTAATTAAGGATAATGATGATGCACTGAATAAAAAAATAATGGTTGCCCTCATTGAAAGATGGAGGATTTATAGGAAACTGTACATTATAGACCTTGCTAGAGCCATTCTCTTCTTGCATTTGCAATTGCTTGTATTTACAGTATCATCTTTATGACACTGTGATTAAGGATTCATTGCCATTGCCATTTCCACTGTACACCCAATTATTCCAGAGTTCTTAACTCAGTCCACTTAATTTGCATCATATTGAAACTTGGAAAAAATGGCTTCGCTTGATAAGGGCTTTTAAAGCTACATGAGATTGTAAAAAGACACAAAAGAATAGATCCAAAGAAGTGTGATATTCCATTTGGAGGAGCCTCACTTCTAGGCACCTAAGTCACATTCAAAAACACTTGTGTGCTCTTGTTGCCTTCTAGTTGGATTTTTTGTTTTCATGATCCACCTAAATGGGTTGCACTTCTGGGGTGCATCCAGACAAGCACACATGTGCGTTTCCCCAGGGACGAATAGCAGTGGCAAATAGCCTTACCTGTGGTCCTAGGAGCCTCCCAAGGCTCCAGCAGTGGCAATTCAGGAGTTTGGAGCCTGGCCAGCAGCCGGAGTGTGGCTCTGGACAGCCAGGCTCCGGTTTCAGATGGCACATGCTGCTTCCACTTGCACCGTCACACTTCTTTCTAGCCATTTTTTTTTTACACTAGGATCTCCCTAATTAACAGCACTGTGAATGCCTTTATGGGCAGTTTCCGGCACCATGGATGGGTCTGCAGTGCTGCAAACTGCACGTGCGTGTTCATAGGGATGTGTCTCTGGAGTCTTATATAACAGCTTTTTGGTGCTGATATTCAACTTTTGCTGCTTATATTAGAACATAGCTAGGCACCAGTGCACTTAACTGTTGCATGTGCCTGTTAGGGGTGTGCGAAGCTTCAGTCGCCGATTTGATTTGGAGAAAATTCGGCTAGATTAGGAGGCCGAATCGCTGAATCTGAATTGAATTGGGAGACAACCCCCCGAATCAATTCAGAAAAAGGTTTGGAGATTCAGCGATTCAGAAGGTAGTCTTGCAGGGAAACAGAAACTAAGAAGAGACAGGAGGATTGGGGGGAAAGGCTGACACCTGTAGCTGGCCAGCGACTCTGATCTTTCCCTGCGTCCCCTTCCAATCACAGTGCTTTGGGGGAGGGTGGTAGAAACAGCACATTAACCTCTATCTGCAACCTTTCTGTACATCTTGTGAGCTGTTTTGCCTGAGCACTGGGAAGGATCCCTGTTACAGGCTACCATCCCTGCTGGTTTCATCCCACTGTACCTTAACACACACACAAAGTCATGTGTCATGAGTTTTGCTTTCAGATGCTTAAGGTGCAGTTTCCCAGAAACCCCTGTACCTATCTTCTTGAAACCTGGCAGGCCTTGTGCCCTCAGCAGGGGCTACTGTGCCTGCTGCTTTCATCCAAATCTGACAAAAAATGAGAAAGTTATAGGTATTTCAGTGATTCCTCATTGTAGTCTATGGCTGAATCACTGAAACTCTCTGAATCAGTGCTGAATCTTCCAAAGTCAATTTGGCTGAATTGATTCGGGACAGTGATCCAAATCAAATCGCTGTCCTGGTCCTGCTTCTATTGAAACCTAGCAATTCTTGCTGACTCTTGTAGTACAGGCCCAGGCCTATAGTGTGGTATTTGCTTCCCAAGTAAAATTTATCCCATGCTTAGAACCCACAATCTCACTTCAAACTTGCAAATAGTAGGATGTTCAAACTAATTAATCACCTAAACACAGGTGTGACATGGCTAAACCAAACAGTTAATTAGAATTTGCCAAACACCTTTGTGAATTTTCTTGTCTACCCAAGTCGGTCCCAAATTGTTTCAATTAGTTGAATTACAACAGTATAAATGAGGTTAGAATAAGGACATTGGGTGTATAGTGTTCAATTTTTGTAACTTAGAGGAAGGAAAAAAGTTTGAAGGTAACTTTGAAAACTCCTAGTATCTTATGTGCATCAGAAGCAAAGCGCTGTTTTTTTGTTTAAGCAAAGCCCCAACTCTAAATAATCTCTGACCCAGATGATTTAGTAGTGTTTGGAGAGAGGTTGTGCCCTATCAATAAGAAACTCAGCCCAATTAGGAAGGATTGCGCTGATCAATAAGGAAATCAGCCCAATACTCCTTTCACTTTGGAGAGGAGGGGGTGGATTTTAAGATAAGGGTAGTATAGATACATGGAAATCCTTTCTATTGCATATTAAAATGTTCCTCAGTTGTTTGTTTTGTTTTTGTCCTGGGGTTGAGGTTCCTTCTGGAAATCTCCATCACCCCATAGCTACCCAGTCCTGGAGCCTTGATGACATTTCTTCAATTTCCTCAAACATTCATGCTCGGTGAACTTTTCTGTGTCTGACAAATAAGAATGTAGCATACCTTTGCCTGTCAAGACAACCACTTTGCATCTTGTGTTTGGAAAATTATGCACTTAAAAATTCTGATTTGTTTTCATTCAACAAACAACACATTTCTTCTCAAGTATGTGTCCTTGCCACCCAGTGAGTTGTTGACAAATATGACAAATCAGAACTGGAGAAATATAACAGAATACTATTATCAACAACTTCTGTGAATCTCATTGCCACAGCATTGTTTAAACTTGTTCTTTTCTAAGTTCTCAGATAATTTCCCATTCTCCCTTCCCTGCTCTTGTGTTTTACCTTTGTTTCCTCTGTTGTCATTAAAATGGAAGGTAAGGAAACTATTCCATCCATACCTAACTATATTTTTATTCATAGTATCCCCACCCCAGGGGTTAAGTTTTTGGGGTTAGCGTCCCAGGCATCTCCCCTTCCTTATTCAAATCCTTTTAAGACAACCTCCTTTGATTTGGGGCACCCTTCTTAGAATCGGAGTACCCTTTGGAAAATACCAGCTCTTAGCTTTCATTCATTTTTGCACAATGAAAAAATAATAGAGCAATTGTTTCCTTGAAAAGAACTCAAAAAGTCCAGAACAGAATACCTTTGATGCTATGAATTCCTATTTGAAATCTCTGGGTTTATCTTGTGAATCATGTTTAGATGTTTGCAAAACTAACCATACTAATATTGTGTGGTTCCCTGCAGCAGCCTTAATAAGCTTTCTTGGCAACCTGGGATGCCCCAGCATCTTTGTTAAGAATCACTGTTTTAAGAGCTGCTTCTGACATGATGCCTGATAAAAAAAAAAAAAAAAAATTAAAGGTAAATAGAAGACCACCTGTTCCCCATGATGTGTGCCAGCCTTTTTAAACTGATTACTGAAGTTTCTAATTGTTGCCCCACTTCTTGGCTATTTTGCATTCCCCACCCCTTCCCCTTTGTGTCACATCAAGCTAGACTAAACGTGGGCTATACACTATGAGCGCCCCATAGTTTAAGATGTTGCAGAAAATAGCTGTAATATAAACTAAGATGTAACCATTTATTCAGACTCCAAGAAGCTTATATTAATTCCCCATTTTATTCTCTGCCCATGATTTTACAAGTGAACATCTGGGACATGGCTGTTCTTTGTATGGATGTCTTGGTATTTACATTCAGAAAATAAGTACACTCTTGTTTCTGGTTGGATTTTTTTTAATCACTGTCCTGTAGGACAAGTTTCATTCATTTAGCCAATCAGGAAGAGGAGGAGTAACTTATGACTTACTGGAATTGACCAATCACCTCCAGGATAAAGTGGAAAAAGCAGAAGTGAACAGCTTATAGGCTGAAATGTTTTTATGTGACTTGTTCTACGGACAATTGCCAATAACAACTAGATCTGCAAATCCCAGTTTGTTCCTGGATAATTCACAACCAGAAAGAAACTGCTAAATTCAGTAGATAAATTATTCACAAAGAAGACAGCTGACTCTCGTCATTTTCAAATAAATGTCTGCCTGTAAATTGATGTCTTTCTTTTTTTAATACAAACTAATTGCTTTGGCAAATGTCATATTTCCCAATGTATGTCCTAAGTTAGAGCCTATTCTGTGATAGTTATCATTCACTAGGTAGTGCAAACTAACCACCTACTTGGTAATGAGAGCTTTAAGCCATATGTCATTGTAAATGAGTTACACACCAGATAACCCTTGGTCTTCATGCATTATTATAAGGGTAATGCATCCTAGGTATGCCTCTCATTTTGCAGTACATCATCCTAAGCAAATTGCCAGCATGGCATTCACAGCTGCTCTCAGTATGTTGCCATAAATGATAAATGAGTACGACATTCTTTGTTTTTGGGTGTAATGCAAGTTCAGCACTTCTGGACTTGCTCATGTCTCTCTTTCAAACCTTGGCGTATGCTACTAGAGATGGGTGACTTGGTTTACAGGAAGAAAAGAACACCCCTCCAGAACTTTTACCTCTTAAATTAACCTGCATTTATTTTAGATGTTTGAATATAGATAGCTTGCTCATGTCATCATTCTTCATTTTGCTCCATACCACCAAAGCAAGTATTTACGTTCAGTATGAATTATTTTAGATTAAAGAAAACAAGAAAAGTGAAGTCTGTCTTTGAGAGAGCACCATTTGTATTACTTTGCTAATGTGATACATGGATTCTATCCCACAGAATGGTAGCTGCCTCTGAGACAGCAGACTTCCAGATAATTTAAAAGTTTAGTGCACACATAAAAAAACAGATCATATGAGTTATTTCTATAGGTACATTCATCACCTACTTTCTCTGCATGCCCAGTTTTTTGGTAAAGGCTTATCAAGAAGCCTGTACTGGGGTAATCCCACCCCCACCCTTTTAATCTCAGGATGAAAGTGTCTGTATAGTAAGTGATCTGGCTCCCCAGAACTGTCTATTGATAGATGTCATATTTATGAGAAAGGTGCTGATGCTCCCATGACGAGAGGTGCTGACAGGAGGAATGGGTATTACTATAGCACAAAAGGGTTAAACTAACATCTTGGTTGCATATAAAATAACACTGTAAAATTTAAAACAGTAAAAGGACAGGAATAATATAGATGCTTTCAAAATGTTCCAGAGATGGAGGTGTGTTGCTTTGTTCTGCAAATGTTTGATACTCTGCATTTTTCCATTCCCCTGCAGAACCTCTGTTGCCTTTTAATAAAATGGGCTTGTATGTTTGGAAACTATATTCTTGCTGTCAGTGGATATGACCTACCAGATGTCAGAAAGCCAGTTTGCTGATACACTGGTTATTGAAGGCCAGAATATATTTCAAGTATTTTTTGTTCCTGATAAGCTGAAGCAACAAGCTAGTGTAGTTTATCAGGCTAGTGTAGTTTATCATATGGATGTTAATCAATATGATAGCAGAAGTAAATGGCATCAGTATATAAAGAAAAGGTGAGAGTATCCATTGATATATATGGCACCTCTATGGGAAATTGTTATGTTCCAGTATGGTGATATATCCACTGGGATCATTCTAGATTGGAATATGGGGAAAACAGCCATAAAATGCATGTGCAGACAGTTAATGCTTGGACCAGAGTAGACTTTACAGAAAGCTAAATCTATTACTAGTTGAACTGAGTCTGCTATGGCAAGGCTTATAATTGTTCAGGGAACTCTGTCCAAGGAATTGCTTTACTAGTGCTTGCACCAGACAGGCATGTTACTGGCAGAAAAGCCATTGGTTCATAAATCCAGTTAACCCATCATGTCATTACTCTCCATTAGTTATGCTTCCATTGTGGGTATATGCTGCTTCATAATCCACAATGCAGAATGACTTAAGAGATACCTATATCATATATGGTGATGTCTTAGTAATACGGTACTATCTTTTTTTAGGAAACTAGTACTTCAAGTACTTGAAGTTATTGTCTCATTTCCTTATACATAAGATCCTTCTCCTGTTTTCTCTTTCCCTGTTTTATTTACTAGGAAATAACTCTTGTCCTTAGCTGTTACTCTGTCCCATTGCTTATCCTTTGTCTGTTGTCTGACATGCAGTTGCTTCTTCTCCTACCAATACTGTGATTTGAGGCGAACAAATAGGTGAACCAGAAGAACACAACTACTATGCCCTCACACATTTGTTCCATGCTGCTAGTGTTCAGGTAGACGCAAGTTAAAACCCAATGTCTAACCCTGCACTACCAGGAAAGACTGGATCTATGTGACTTCTGTGACATGAGCTTATCACATACGTTTTTCTGTCATTCTCTTTTCCTTGCGTGGTTTGTGTCTCAAGGAGCGCATCTACATAAGATGCTACAGTGCAGTGGTTACTGTGCATTTATTTAGTGCTTGGATAAGCAAGTACTAATAAATGTGCAGTAACTGGAATTATGTGCAGTAGTGCTGGTGAATGTCTTGTAAGTGATGCTACTGTGCAGTAGCCTAATACTACTGTGCAGAAGCATATTAGCACTGTCAGTGCTGTAACACACTACTGCACAGTAATATTTGGTTATTGCGCAGTCAGCATCTTGTGTAGATGTACCTAAGAGGAATAAGCAGTGATTTTTTTTTTAATATAAGAGGTCCAGAATTACTAATTCTTGGCCCTGGTCTACAGCTGGCATGATGATAACCCTTTGAAAATGAAAATGTACCTACTAAGCGAACCAGATAATTTAATCCTTTGCTAATCTCTGGATTCCCTTAAAATTTATACTGCTGCAAAAATCAATAGCCTGGGTTCTCTTAACTTTTTCCCTGTGAAAGGGGCATTTAATAAATCTGAGTATAATGGGCAGTAAGCTCTAGTTTTAAGGTGATGTTGCGGTCAGGATTCTCTTCTAACTGGAGTTATTCCTGATTTACAATCATGTAAATAAGAAGGGAATCAGGCTCACCAAATACAAAAGGTTGTGCGCATTGGACATCTAATTGGCAGTGAGTGATTGGATGCTAAGAAACTGTGGGGAAATATAGGACCATTATGTTTTCAGAATATTCTGTGAATGCCCCATGTGCTGCAGGGTGTGTGTGATTACAGAGACAACGTGCTAAGGAGTTTATTTAAATAGAGGTTCTACTCAAAGCATGGGGTAGCACTTGCCAAAAGATGTATCTTAATCTTTGCAGCAACAGCAGTTAAGTCTTTGTGCCAGAACCATATACTGTGCACATAATAGGAACATGGCATAAACTTTATAACTTGGAGAGAGGGAGAAAGGACAGCCTTTTAAAAATGTAGCAATACTTGGTGCAGTCTAACTTTCTCAGGGCATCTCTGTACTTGCTCATTAAGGTGATGCAATAAACTCTGTTGCTTATTATGCTGGAGTTTATTGATTCTGGGCCCCATGTTTACGTGTGTGCCTTGGACTGCAGAACATGTGTGCCTTGGACTGCACAGCATGTTTTACTGGGTCAGAGCAGCCCTGGCTAGCAGAAGACCTGGGGAATGGGGTGTGGGGGGAACAGCCTGCCAGCCCAGCGCTGCTCTGATGCAGCAAAACATGCTGTGGAGGTGCTGGCTGCGGCATAAGGGTGCTCCAGCATGGGGCTAGCAGGCAGGCAGCCCTTGCACTGAAGCACTCTTGTGCCCCAGCCAGCTGTGTCAGCGTCTGTGTGCGCAGTGCTGCCGAGTAAAAAAAACCCCCAAAATAAAAAAAAACAAAAAACCCCCAAAAACCAACAAACATCCAAAAAACTCTCCCAAACTCCAAAGCAGGATAGTACTTGTATTACTGTCCGGTGGAGTTAATTTGTTTCCTGTAGCCTAATAGGGTTGCACGTGTAAACAGAAGATGTTTACTGTGGAGCTAATTAGTTTACTCCATAGTAAACGACTTGCGTAGACTGTCCCTCTGAAGTTGGACTTATTCTTCAGGAGCATTATTACTTCCACTCTGTGCTCCCTCGTTTGCTGTAGGAAAACAACAATATCAATAGAATATTAACTCCACTATGTACAAGACTACCCAGGGGGAACTAGAGCAACAGGGTCTTCCACTGCTGCTGACCAGGCAACCTCTCAATCAAGCAAGCAGGATATTGGTCCCCTAGACCATCACCTTACACAGTTGAACACAGAGCTTATATACATACACACACGCACATGATGTGGGGACCCCTCTTCGGGTCCACATCCCCCAGACTGCCACACCACACACACATGCACACACATAGGGAGAGGGGATATTGGCTGCCTTTAGCCCTCACCAGCCTCTTACCATACACTCACACAGAGGGGATTAGCTGCCCCAGCTCTCACCCACTCTTCCCGGACCCAACCAGTCCACAATCACTTGCCCTGCTATGGACACATCTACACACAGTTGTCACTCACACAGCTGGAAGACAAGGACCCACACGACACAGGATCAGGATAGCATGCACACACATTTCCCTCAGCCACAGGCCTTTTAAACCCTCTCAGTCACACCACTGCTGTCAATCTACCAGTTGACCAATCTTACATGCAGGAAGGGTATCAATCAACCTTGCATCAATCATCTCGCTGACCAATCTGAGGGTCATGAAGCTCAAATAAGCATTACTTACTCAATCAAACATGGAAAACAGTACCCGCCCAAACTCTATTATGTAATAGATGCAGACAGTGCATGCCTACAAGCTGAAAGTAGGGCATGGACCACTAGAGTTCGAAAGTTCACTCCATAGCATCAGGGACACTGCAGCGAGGGCCAACACCTCCCTTCCAACATCCTTCACTAAGGTTACAAAGGGGGTTTATACATTTAGGACTAGCTGTTCATCTTCCACCATGCAGACTGCTTCTCGGTGACCTAGCATGATGCAAAATTGGACCTCATTCTGTTGTAAAGAAAAGTGTCCAAATTCAAAGGAGAAAACCATGTGGTCCAGGACCTGAAAGATGCATAGGGCATTGTCTGACCCAGCCCCTGTGAGCTGGTTCCTGTGGTTCTTCAGGGTTGCCATCTTGGCTTGGCTCAGTAGAAATAGGTGAGGCAGGGCTGTTTTCTGCCTGTGACATTGCCTGACCACAACCAAGGGGTTTGGTTAAATTGTGAAATTAGGGATGACTTCTTTCTTCTAATGTGGGATTGCTCCAGTACACAAATAGTCTGGAAAAAACCTAGATTTTTTTCAAACTCCTTTTGACTTGTAGTTTTTAGTTAATTTGGAAAATGGGGATTCCAGTAAATAAAGAGTCAGATTGTATGGGCCCATAGGAAGGCGTTAGAGTCCACCTCTCTTTGCACAGTTCAGGCTACTGGATGGCATCTCCTGGTATGTAATAAAATTAGCAAGTGGGACTCAAAAAGCTTTACTACTGTCCACTCTCTGAGGAGAGTAATAAACTGGTGGAGGCCCTGCCAGCCAGCATTGTTGTACCCAAAAGGGGGTTGTCACCAACTAATAACCTACCTTTCATGAGCTCACCCCTAGGGAGTACTTAATATCAGGACTAACTAGATAGTTAGTCAACAGTATCTCCTTAGAAAGTTGCAGTATGCTTTTTTATCACCAATGTCTGCCTCAGTGGATATTCTTTAAACCAGGGTGGCAACCATCTGGAAAAAGAAGCTAATTCAATCCTGCACATCTTGGAATCCATTTTACACTTACTTAAAACTAATCAGAACCCAATTAAATTATTTTTTTTTTCCTCTGGCATATCTTCTAATTGAAAATGCAACCAAGCTCTGACTCCAAACCAATAATGTGTACTTGTGGGTCTAAGTTAATGCATGTTCTTGTTTCTCTTTATTTTCCCTACCCCAACCATTCATTTGTTCACCTCTTATTACATTTTGGTTTAATTTAGTTTGTAAACTGTTGAGTGAAGGACTGATCTTCTTTCCATGGCCTCAGTCCTACAAAGAGCTCCGCAAAGGACGTTAGTTGTG
>NW_005841911.1:2186693-2191536 GCF_000455745.1 Alligator sinensis | reverse complement strand
TGCTGAAATCAGTGGAGCTCCATGAGAATTAGATCTCTTGCAACATTGGGTCTGGTGTTTGTATGCTGTAATACTAGATTCTAGCTGCATCACACAAATGGGCTGACACCTTGGCTAAATGACCCAAGAGATTTTCAAATGTACCATGGAAATCTGCCTTTACTCTATTTGTGCATTGGTTTCAAATCTATAAAATGATAATTAATAGCATTTTTCCACTTCACAGAGTTCTGAGGATGAACTCTTTTATTTTGGTGAGATGCTTATGCCCCGTGGTGATAGCAGGCATGTAGCCTGTCTATACACGCATGCTTGAAAGGGGGAGCATTTTACTTAGACCACTTTCCAGGCTCTAATTAAAACTCCATAGCACCATGTGCATGTGTATTAAGTCCCACATGTTTAAAAATGGCCACGGGTTGCTTTATCTAAACCTCGTTCAACAAGATATAGTTAAAATGCCTTGTGGCCGTTTTTAAATGTTCAGGGGCTTAATGCATGGAATACTGTGGTGACGCTGCAATGTTTGAATTGGAACTTGTTGGAGCACGTGTGTCAGTAGTCATAAATACCTTGATAAAAGCAGAAGTACTTCCCTTTCATCTGTCCATATTGAGCTCACCTCAGCTGCACAGTGGGAGGCTGGAGCATGTGTGATAAATAGTGGTGTCACGTTATTCCTATGGAAATGACTCAGCACTTATAAACCCTATCTATCTATCTACACACACACACTGTGTGTGTGTATGTTTGTAGAATATAGGTAAAATAAGGCAAAATAAAAAAAAAATAAAATATAGGTTATATATATGCATGTGTTTAACAAAAGGAAGGAGTTGAGTTGAGTACTGCTATTCCATGAAGAATATTACTGCAATAGAAAAAATGCTTCATGAAGTATGATCTTTCTCATTCAGTAATTAATCTTTGCATAGCAGAATACAGATTATCAAGCAGAGCAGAATTCTCCATAGCTGCTGAAATCACGGTTAATTTTTTTTGAGTGCTTCCCAAATGATCCATGGCAAAAATGAATATAAAGGTTAGGCAAGTTATGCTTTATGACTTTGACACAAAGGGCAAAATTCGTCTGGCATGTGTTGAAGCAAATGAAAATGCTCCATTTCAGTGGCTGACAGAGTTATGAATTAGGCAGTTTTGGAGAACATTCTGTTCACTTCTCAATTTTGCCCCCCTAAAAGTACCTTGGCAGTGTCATAAAAACTCAGTTGTTTTAAGAGACTGATGAAAGCACTAGAAGAAAAATTCAACCTGTAGGGGAAAGGATAGGACTATGGCCCTATTACATATGACCATGGATCCGGGTTTTTTGTTTCCCACAGAAAATAACGGAAAAAAAAGAGATGTTTCCTCTTAACTGAGAAAAACATGTATTTCTCATTTTAACACGGAAACACATGGATTTTCCACTTTTGCAAAGAGCTTTCTGAAGGCTGGCAGAGTTCCAGCCTGCAAGGGGCTGGGGGGAGCAGGAGGAGGGTTGTGCAGGGGGTGCCATGTACATGTATATGCACATGGCCACCAGGCAGCCTGGAGAGCAGCTCCCACAGATAAGTTTATGCAAAGGGGAGGTGGAGATTGAGACCCCCATAGGGAGGGAGTTGGGCAGGGCTGGGGCTGCTGCCCGGCTGGGGCAGTGCATGGGGCCTGGGGCTGGAATGCATGGCCACAGGGCCTTGTCAGGGAGTGGGATGGGGCTGGAGGTAGCTTGTCTGGGGGTGATGTGGGGGGAGTGAGGCTGGCTCCCTGCCACTATTTGCACTTCTGGCATTGGGGGCAGATGGGGACATGCCCCCCAGATTTGTGCACAGCGTGGGGGTGGATACAGGTTGCTCGCTGCAGGCTCAGGCTCCCTGCCCTGCTGCCCTCTTTTCTGGGCCTCCATGGCCCAGTGGGTGGGACCTGGTGTAACAGGGCAAAGCAGGGCCAGGCAGGAAAGCTCCTTGCTGCTGCAAGCTTCATGCCACCCTGGAGAGGTGCTCCTGCCTGCCCAGTGGCAGCAGGGCTGGTGACGTGAAGTTAGGCCCATTGCTGCTGTCAGGCAGTCAGGGGGTAGTTCATCAGGGCAGTGCAGGGCTTGCAGCAGCAAGGAGCTTCTCTCCCCAGCCCTGCTCTGCCCTGCTGCAATGGGTCCCAACCACTGGGCCACAGCTGAATTCTCCCATGGGTGGCAGCCAGGGCTTAGGTGCTGCTCTGGGGGGCAGAGGCCTGCAGAGCCAGGTCCCTGGCACCATAGCCCTGGCAGCTGGGGACATTGGTGACACATAAGGGGTGCATGTGGGTGCATGTGCACCCCCTGAGGTAGGCTGTGCACCCCCTGGAAGTACCAGCCACAAAATCAGAAGTGTACTTCTGGTTTTGCCACTGGCTCAGAGATTGGCTGCTGGGGGTGATTGACTGCTGGGGGACCTCCCCCCTACCTTGTTGGCATTACCAGCAGGGCTGGAGGGCTGTGGTTGGGGGCTCAGTGGCATGCACAGGGATGTGGGGCTGTTGCTTGGGAGTGAGGGGCCTGGACCTGTGTCCAGGTGAGCGAAGTGGGCAGGGGGAGCTCTCATTTTCCCATGATAATAAAACCCAAAATCAAATACCAAAATGTATAGGTATTTAGAATTTGTTTTATTATAGTGTTTGAGGCACTGGTAGGCTTGCAAATTGCTTTAAAATTCAATAAAACATTGTGTTCAATTGATACATACATACATACATACATAAATATATATATACACACACACATATATAGTGGTATTTTATTTTAATTACAGCTTTAGGGTTTTTAATCAGAAAATTTGCAGTTTTTATCAGAGAATTTGTGATTTTTAAACAGAGAAAACCAGGATCCCTGCATATGCCTTTCACTGCATGTTAAGTATTGAATGCAAAGTGCATATCTTTTCAAGATTTTTGTACGCGCTATCACCAAATATGATGCTTGCACGCTCAAGAATAATAGAAACAGTACTGCTTTTCTTGTCTTACACTGCAGAAAACAATATTTTGCAAGATAACACACCTACTTATGTATTAGTCTTATCTTACTGCTTTTAGTATTAGATTTTGCCCATCATATTTGCAGTAACAAAAATATACTATACTCACAGCTGTTAGTTATGACATTAATGGCAGTTTGAACAACATAGTCTTGGGATAGCCTTTTCTTGGACATTATTCTGTACGTATGGCTCTGTAGATGAATAGATGACACAAAAATACAGATCAAGATAGTAAAGGACCATTATTAGTGGCAATGCTATCTTCCTCGGTGCATATTGGCATGGGTACTTATCTGGAGATACTGTTGTTGCAATTTGAACTTTTATCACCTGCTATTAAAAGTTGGACCAATTACTACTCTATCTAGATTCAAATGATGATCAGCAAGTAAAAATATATCCTTATGTGTTTTCCTAGCTTGCTAATGGGTCCAGGTTTGTGACTTATTACTCCAAACACATTGCAGTTAATGGAAACAGTTTCTTTGATTTCACCGGGTTTCAGATAAGGTCTTTACTTATGTCCCAGGCCTTTAGGGTTCTCCTATACAACTTCCTTTTTAATTGCTGGGAGTCATCAGTACCCATCAACTTCAATGGAAGATGAGTGTACTCAGACCCTTTGAGAATGACAACTGCTACAATAATCTAAGAAGATATGAAAATCACATCACGGATCATTTACCTGTAGTCATTTGTTATCTGCTATGGAATATACTCTGCAGTACCAAAACAACTGTGCTATTGCTGATTTAAGCTTGCTGGTAGTTAATGAGATTAGTAAATCAGATATTGTAGAGGTACTGATTCTAAGGGTTGCATATTTACACATAATAAATGTCGGACCTGATGATCTGTTTAGGTCCTTTCCGACCCTAAGCACTATGAAACTAGTAAACAGTTTATAGAAGGGAAAGGACCTATTTTCAGGCATTTTAATTTTAACAATGTGTTTGCTGAGATATAATTCAGCTAAGGTAGGGGGTGTCAAAAGGCATGGCACATGGACCCCTGTCATTCAGTCTGCAGTGCTGCCTGTAGGTCTTGGGCTGCAGTGATGCACGCAGTGCGTACACTGAATTGGCCCTGCATGCTAGATATGGCATGCATGGCCGATCTGTTGGTCTGGATGTGTTTGACATCCCTGAACTAAGGGAATGGATCTGGTTAGTGAAATTAAAACGGAAAGATGTAAGTCCTGAAATAAATAGTACTAGTATTTGCCAAACCTTCACAAAATCAATGGTTTTATTCAATGCCCTTTATAGTTTAGGGTGTGGCGCACAAATGGTGTAGCAAAACCCCCAGTTTTTCTTTTTTAATACACATAGATATGCATTCCCTTCTCTTCCCCAATTATTACTGGGTTTTCTTTCTCTCCCTCTCTATTCCCTATAGACAAGCATAAGTGAGCTCAGACTTAGGATAAACTTTAACATTTTAATTTTGGTAGCAAGTTTTTGGTTTTGGATATCCACTGTTTTATATTGTATTATTATTAGGTTTGTATTGATTCTTCCTGTTGTATATTGTATTATTATCATTTTCATATTGATTTTTATTGTTTCATATGGATATTGTATGGTTTAGACCTGTGTTTGCAAGTAAACCAAAGTCATGTCAAGTCTCCATCTTGTGTCCTCTACTTGGGCATCCCGTGTTGCAACTACATGATTCATTGTACGCCACCCATGTAAATTGGTTCCCGAATGAATGAGAGTGATTGGGAATGATTGAAATACAATGGTAGCAGGCCTTTACTGAATGGCCTATATTGACTGGGTCATCACCTCTCATTGATTCATCCAGGAACCACGGACCTCACCCAG
>NW_005841911.1:2180143-2186421 GCF_000455745.1 Alligator sinensis | reverse complement strand
CAATCTCTGCTCCTCGCCCCTCTAACTTCTGTCTCATTTCTCCCTCTCCTGCTTCTGGCTCACTGCCACCTCCAACACCTGTCCTGAGCTCCTCTCTGCCTCCAAACCCCCTGTTTCTTTGCCACTGTCTTATCCCCTCTGCCATTTCCTTTTCCCCTGAGCAACCAGGTTTCTGCCTCAGTTTCTTTCCTGGCTGTCTCCTCCTTGCCATCACTTATCTCCCCCCACCCCCACAATATCTCAGCTGTCTGCCTCATTTTCCAGCCCCAATCTACCTTTAGTAAACCCAAGCCTCAGTTCCTCAGCCAGCTTCTCTGTAGTCCATCAGTTCTAATCCCAGTTCTGGCAACTTTCACTCCCTACACTTTAACTCTTTCTCTCTCACCTGAACCTTCCCCCAAGTATCCCAGGTACCCCAAGCACACACATACGCACTGTACCACCCAAGTTAGGAACTTACCTGTGTGTATGTGTAGGTGGGTTGCATGTGTGTGAACTGGTGAGTGTGTGTGTGTGTATATATATATATATATGGCATTGTGTGCATGATATATGAATTAGTGATCTGTGTCTAACTTTTGGGGTGTATAGTGTATGCACTTGAATTGGTGATATGTATGCATGTGCCTAGGCTGGTTTGGATGTGCCTGAGCTGGTAGTATGTGTGTGTATGCACCTACTTGATTTGTGTGTTTGTATATGTGCAATTGTGTCACACCCTCCTGTCTAACCACGCAATATTGAGATCCTGAGAGTTGGCCTGACCCCACAGGGCTACAATGGGACCAGTGGTATGCTAGGGATAGTTGTGTTTTGTTTTGGGTCAGAGTGAGGGTGAAATTACTGCAACAATTTGTTTTCTTTGTGTTCATTTTGAAATAACAGCACTGTAAAATCAGTGTTTCTAATAAGTAGAGAGGAAAACACCAATAGCTTCATTTAGTCTGAACATTACAAAAGTAGCTGGGCAAAAGAGCCTCTGGTTTAGCAGCAAAGGAATGAATGGAAGTATCTACAATTTGTTGGAAAGGGTCTCAAGTCTCCACCTCCCTTGGTGACTGTCCTGTCCATTAAACTCTTTGGCAAAAGATGTGCACCACTGTGTGTGTGTGCAGTTAGATGGGAGTTAGGTGTGAGTCCCTTTTACACATACCAATGGAGGTCTCTCCATAGACTCAGCATAGATGCTCAAAAAACTTTGCAGTTTAAAATCCAGATGTTTAATAAGTTTTGTGGAAGCATACACAGGACCAATTTGAATTATTCATTGGAATTTAGGTCCCTAATTTCCACCTAAAGTGGCTAAGAAACCAGTTTAAATCCTGGCCTTCAATCATTTCATTGTCATGGAGCTGAGCTTAGACTGAGCTAAGTTTCTCTTCATGCTGCTTTGAAAGCAAACAAGAGGAGCATTCATTCCAGGTAAGCAGTAAAGAAGAAAAATGGCCAGGGACCAGGACTTCATTAAGTTGGGAATGATTGTGGTTTAAAGTAAACACTACAGTACGCAGCTGTCTGTGCAAAATGTTGATACAGTTTTCTGATGTATTCTAGTTTATTCCATAACCATAGAGATAACCATATAGGTATTGGTCTACCGCCTCACCCCACCTAGTGTCTGCAAATTACACATACGCAACAGACTCAGGTAAGTGTCAAAACAGCTGGACTATATTATTATAAACGAATTAAACAGGCAAGGCAAACAAAAGGACTTTAACAGATAACAAATATATATATATATATATAGGAACAGTGAATATAATACAAGGGTATGTGAAGCTACAAATAGAGAGCAAAAGCGGTTCTTACCATTGGGGCCAGACTACTGTGTACTTCAGAGACTGAGAGTCCACTGGAGCCCTGGCTCCCTCTCCCCTATGGAGGTGTACACTGTTACCCTCAGGGTACTGAGCTCTCCACAGAATGGGGTGAATGATACTTTACCCTCAAAAGAGAAGATACTGCTCTGGATGTTCACCTGGACTGAAGTCCAGTTGAATACCAATGCTCCCTCCTCAGAGCTGCGCAGGGTACAAATCACTTCTCACTGACAACCAACACCCATCATGTACATTGAACAGTTCTCACACCCATTCCCTCTCTGTCTCTCACTTGCACACCCTGCAGTCACATACCTCAGTCACACCTCATCACACACCATCTCACAGTTGCATGGCACTCCTTTTATCCTCACTGGTCATTCCACTTCTGCCAATCACTCCATTAACCAACCACCAAGGCAGAAGCACTGTCAATCAAACATCAGTCATACCTATACCCATCTGATGACCATTTACCTTGGAAAGTAAGAGACACACCTTTGCAACAATTTGCACCACTCTTCAGTCCTATGCTGTGCTTGTTCCTACCAGAGAAAATTGGTCACAACATCATCGGAGTCGACAGGTCGCTGGGTCTTGAACTCCTCCTCTTGACTCCTGGTCAAACTGAGCAGGCACCACATCTCCCATTCATTTCAGGCAGACTTCTAACCACAAATGTTACCGGAGGGTCAAGGCCAGAGGATGGGGCCAACAACCCTGCCACAATTTCTTCTGTTATTACTACTTCTTCTGCATTCAAGTTAACATTGTTGCAACTGAGACTAGTGACCAAATCTTAATATGAAGATAAAGAAAGAGAGTTTTCTTATAAAGGAGGTCGCAGATTAAAGGCAAATTTTTGAAATGCAAATATTATTGGTATTAGTAAGAAAAGTACAGTGATGAGATGAAAGAACAAAGGATCAATGAAAAGTAGTTTCTCAGCTCCTGAAAAATTAAATCAGGGGTTAGAGGCTGAACATGTAATTCATATTTGAAAGTCTGTTACGATGACATGTGTTATATAATCTAATGTATTCAAGGCTTCTGTGGAGTGCTAGTTTATTTTTAGAGCTTGCTAAATTTTTTCAGAAATAAAAGATATTTTACTTAACAGGCCATTCACTTGTTACACATAAAGGCGACCTTCAGTTGAAATGATCTTTATAATGACTCATAAAGCAGACCTATAACAATTGGATTCTAAACCAAAGGCCACATACAGGACCAAATTCAGCCCAGGTGAAAATGGATGGAACTCCCTTAATTCATGTCGCAAGCTGTCTTCAGCCTAGTATCTCTCAAATAGGCTTGGTAAGTGAAGCAATGTTGCAGAGGACATGCTGAAAGAACAAATTTAAACAACGTGCCCTTGAAAAGCAATATGTTATATAACAGAAGTATAGATTAGAGGGCATTCCATGTTTTATATTAAATATATGTGAGTGCATGTTTCTAAGAAGCACTTAACTTAAAGTGCCCATATGGCAGCAGTTTCAGAGCAAGAGACTGACAGTATACATATAAATATTCATTTTGCACCTGTTGTTGCATGTAGGAGCTGTAATTTGTGTATCAGGACAAAAATATTGCCCTAAACTTTTTTGCATGTTTTCAATATTGCTGTCTGGAATTCTAATTTTCTCATTTCATTTTAAGGATATTTAATAAGAATAAAATGTGAGGCTAACATCAGGTTGATGTTAGCCTCACCATAATGGAGGGTTTATAGTAAACTGAAAACATTGCTAGCATTTAGAAGAAGAAAAAAAATGAAAACCAGCACAACTCTGTTGAAACTGTGGCATGACTGCTTACTTAACTTTATTTACTCTGGCCTCACTAACTTTATTCCTTAGGAAATGTTATAAGGAAATAGTCATTATTATTGTAATTAATTGTCTTTATAGAGTAGTAGTTATTGATAGGACTGATTAAAAGATTGCAGTCTAATATTCAGTCCAATATTCCAGGTTAGAGAGAGCCCTGAACTAAACATTCAGATTTTTCCAACTTTGGGTCTTTGTGTGCTCCTATGCACAAGAAAATAAGTGATGCATGCAGTATTGTAGGAGAAGCTTCTTTCCAACTCCAAATAATGAGGAGCATATACCCAAAAGTATGAAATGGCGGATCTTGTAATAATATCCCTGCAAGAGCAATTGCCAGCATTACTTCAGTATATGCTGTCTCAGTGAGTTTCACAGGCTAACTTGATATTGCATATAAAGATTTTCCCTTTAATCATTCTTGGAATGGTATAGCAGATAGAATGTCACTAGAAAATAATGAGCCAACCTCTTCCTAATGCAAGCCCATGAAAGTCTAGCATATGTATAATCAGCATATATTAAGAATTATTTCTAGTGCAAGATCTTTCAAGAATGAGGTTTTGGGTGTTTAGTACTGTGCAGAAAACAGTAAAGAAACCCAATCAAAGTATTACTCTATAGATTAATACAAGTCTCTACATGCAATTCTCTTTCAAGACACTGACCCAAAGCAGTAAACCATTAAAAAAGTTTACGTGTGAAACAGAAATCAATTGGGAACAAATCTGTGGTTCAGTAAATACCGTACAGGCTATTTTAACACAGCATTACAATACCAGAAATGTCTGAGCTTCAAAGCTAGAATAAAAAGCATTGCCCTAAATACTTTGCTTCCATTGCTTTCATTTTATAAGTTATGAGTTATCAAATTTAAGCATATCAAAATGCTATGACAGTTCAATGAAATGTTATGTTAGAATGGTTGCAAAGCCAGCAATTGGGGCAAGCAGGACTCACCAGGTTAGAGTCACTGTATATTATTAAACCTATGCATAACACACATGGGGTTAAAAATATGTATAGAGTATATAAGGGGAATATAACCCATCCAGTGTATTCAGTGCAGTGACACACTGTATTTTGATTAATTAGAAAGGAATAATTATTGGATATAGATGGAACTGGTAGGGTTGTTGACAGTTAAGTTCATCTGATACTTCCCATTTCAAGAGTCTGTTTTCAACTGGTTTTACATTTGCTGAACTCCTAGAAATTATTAGAAATGAAATTTTCCTTGCTGGGTTTCTGCATCTCTGTGCTTTTATTGGAAGAGGGAGGGCGGGTTGATAATTTTGACAACAAATATGTAGCTGCTTTAAAAATGAAATTAAAAAAAATATTTCTCATGAAAAAACAATTCTTACAACAATTTTGGCAAATATAATAATGTTTTGGTTTAAGACATTGAAATTTGGAAGGCCAGCCTTCCTAGTGTATCTTCACAATTCATATGAAAAGAGACCAAAAATTTGCTAATTTGACCAAGTTTGCACATACTTAGTAGAGACTTATTAGGTATAGAAGTTAAAGTTACTGAAGAGCCTATCTGTACTGGGCATGCTCCAATTCAGAGCCTAACAAGCAGGTCACATCCAGACTAGCACAGATGTGCAGTATGTGGTGCCACAGACCACTCTGTGGCACCAGACACTGCACATGCAGGCGTTCCCTGTGCTGTTACCTTGCAGCACGGTGTTATTTTGATCCCAGTAGATCCCAGGGTAAAAAAACCCTGAACTGAAAAAAGCAGGGAGGCTCATGTGGCAGGAGTACACACCACCCAAAATCAGAGCCTGGTCGGCTGGAGCCATACTTTGGCTGCCAGCCAGGCTTCTTGCCATGGCTGCAGCCCCGGGAGGCCCCCAGAACTCCATCTAAGGCTGCTGAGGCCAGCATGGGTAACCTGGCTTCCCTTATTCCACCTGGGGTAACCTGGTACAGGCCAGAGCATATATGGCATGGGCTTTCCCTGGGGACAAGTAGCAGCGGCACAAGGTGTATCGCTGCTACTTGCCCCTAGGGAAAAAAATGTCTGCGCTCATCTGGAAGTGCCCACAATGTCTACCTATTCATGTGCTTGTGCTGTGGGAATTCACTTGCTGCTTTGCCTCATAAAGTATTTCCATGTAAATAATACAGGAATTAATGAATGGCCAGTTATTTTTTTTCCCCAAATGTAGTTCTTTGGAGTAAATCCCTGTAAAATGTTTATTAGGTGGCATCCTTGAAACTTGTTGCTTGAATGAACTTCCATTAGGGAAACACTTGCTAAGAAATGTTCTAGGCTAAGTACAGATAGTCAAAAAGCCTGAGGCTGAATCAATTCAGTCTTTGCAGGTTAGTCTTAAATGCAAAGATTAAACTGAGAAATAACTGAACACACATTTACTTTTGATTCAGGAAATGCAGCCACATGCCTGCATTGCTCAGACCAGAAGCCAGAGGGCCCTAGAGCATGGCTCTCTGGCACTTCCTCTTCCTGCTTCCCCCTGAGGTCTCTGGGATTTGCAGTCCAGCATCACAGAAGCAGGACTCTGCAGGGTTGCTCATCACTTTCCCTTCCTGCTTCCAGGAGCCTCTGGGATTTGTAGTCCACAGTAGCAGCCAGCAATAACTTGTA
>NW_005841911.1:2165450-2180133 GCF_000455745.1 Alligator sinensis | reverse complement strand
CAGCAGGGCAGGATAGCTCTGTACTTGGGGGAAGGGAGGTTTAACACCCCTCCCTGGCCTCAGACACCACTCTTTCTTGCCTCTCCACCCCCAACTCTTCTCTGCTTCTCTGAAGAGAAGTTTCATAAACACGTTTGACCCAAATCAGTTAAATCTGATACTACATTCAACCAGGTTTATCTTAAACCAGTTTCAGCCATTTTGAAACTGGTTTATGTGCACTGAACTTCTGTTCTGTTACAGGTTTAAACCAGTTTCTAATTACTTAAACCGGTTTATGTGTAACTTCTGTTCCTAGTCCTATAGTTGAGAGAGGCAATCTAAGAGAGGTGAGAAGAATCTTGCAAAGAAGTAGAGGTAGGATGGGAGTTCCTATGCTACAGGGTTGTCTCCAATGTGGGGCAACACTTTCATCTATTAATGTTATTGTAGACAGTATTTGATGGTTTGAAATGTATCTATTTATATTTATATTTGTGCTGATACCTTTGATTCTAGATTAATAGTTCTAAACTAGTGTGATGTCTCCAGTCAGGGGAAAACACTTTCATCTATTAATTTTATTTCAGACAGTGTTTGATGGTTTCAAATATATCTATTTATATTTATATTTATGCTGATACCTTTGATTCTAGATTAATACAATTGTTTTAGCTTTGCAAGGATGTTTAGTATTTTCTTCTAAAATGAAAGATAAAACAGGCTTTGTCTGTACAAGTGGCTTTCTTGTGTAACTGCATTCCTAATGCATAACATTATTTTGGGTCAACAATGTCTGCAAGTCGTGTCCAAAAAATAAATACTTTTTTCTGAGAATTTTCTCTGAATTGCTGAGACTTTAAAAGGCAACAGGTAAAACTTGAGCCCTGATTCAAAACATTGTTAGATCATGTGGAGAAGACAATAGAAACTGCCACGCTAGATTGGGCAAGTTCTATATCTTTCCAGATAATGCATTTTGATAATTAGCTAAGACAAGATAGTTTCAAAGAAAGTCTGGGAAGCATAAAAAGTTCAGTATGGAATGACCTGCCCTTTTCCTTTTGGTTTGCTCTGTTAGAGGTGGCCTTACACCCTTAAAATGAGAGTTTGATATTCATTCTAAATGAAAAAAAAATATGTATCCAAAGGCAACAATGAATGTTCTTATTATATCTATGATGGCATCCACTTCCACATCTGATTTCTAGTCTGTCTGTACTTTTCTTTGCTGATGCCTCTCATTCTTACATTTTTTCTTGGACTGTTTAAGCACAATTCTCAGTGGAATTACACCATTATAAAGCTGGTGTAAGCAATACAGCATCAGTTGATTCTGATTCTGCTGTATGTTAAATGAGACTGCCTTCCTTGTTGGAAATAATGTAGTGATAGCTCTTGGCTCTGATCTCTGTTTCAGTGTCATCACTATAGTCAACTGAGCTTGAAAAACTAACAGGATCATATATGGTACAGAGAAATGAGTTAGCAGACTCCCTAGGTAATTAGACAGTAATGCAGAGACTAGTCCTTCCTTTTAAAACATTAACTGGTTCTGAGAAAGGGGACTGTTATCTTTGCAATTCATCAAAGAGGCTTTGGCAAACTAATCTTTACCAGACAGCCATTGGCTGTAGCTACTGTGGTAGCAGGTAGGAGATGGGTGATAAGTCTAAATGGGCTATAGAGTATTTTTGGCATTATTCTGGGCCTCTGTTTCCCACTAAATTCAGTGGGAGTTTTGCTACTGACATGAATGAGAATAGGGTTGGACTTGATTGCTAACTGTGGGAGTAATACTATAAATTTCTGAGCACCTTTGGCTACCAGGGGCCTTATTTCTAGGGCTGTGTGAAGCTTCAGTCACTGATTTGATTCGGATGAGATTCGGCCTGATTTGGTGGCCGAATCTCGAAATCCAAATCAAATCAGGAGACCCATTAATCTCTCTGAATTGAATCAGAAGCCTCTGAGTTGATTCAGAGAGATTTGACTATTTGGCCATATGTGTTTTCTATGTACCTTGAGGTACTAGGTGTGGCTTGTGAATGCTGAGATGGTGGGGCAGATGGAGCATCCCATAGGAGCACGGCGGGGTACCCCGTGCACTCAGCGGTGGACCCCTGCACCCCCCAGCTCAGCGACTGGTGCCTCCAGGGTCTGGAATGGCTCCTGGGGTCCCCCTGAAGCTGATCACTGAGCTGGGGGGGGGCACATGCTCAGCAGCAGAGCCCCCCAAGCTCCATGGGACGCTCCATCTGCCCCACCATCTTAGCATTCATGAGCCATGCCTGGTACCTTGAGGTACGTAGAAATAACATATAAAGCTGTGTCTATGGCCGAATTGCTGATTCTCCAAATCAGAATCAAATCTTCAGATTCAGATTCAGCCGAATCAAATTGGGACAGCGATCCTAATCAGCAAATCGAATCACTGTCCCCGAATCTGGCCGAATCCTAATTGAATACTGCCCGCTTTGCACACCTCTACTTAGTTCTACCTTTGTTGCTATTAAGGAGGAAAAACATAGGACAAACAAAGGCACAAAATTCTACAACCACATCCTCTTATAAATATAAAGGGAGCAGGAGCATAGCTGCCTGTTTCAGTAGAAGATGAGGGCACTGAGCACCTTCCATGGGGCATTAAGTACCTTCCACAGGGCACCTTCCATGGGGCACAAGATTGAGCTTTAAAAGCCTGATTATGTAAAATGCACTTTATAATCTGACACCTCTCACTAGAATTGCTTTCTTAGCCTATTACACCTTTCATTAGGAGAACTAATGAATATCAACACATCACTCCCATATATTTGTCTTATACTCATATAGGTAATGCATACTGTGGAATTCAGGCCAATATAGGTTGTGTGTAGATGAAATGAGGGGCATGTGTGCATGACACTTTAAAGTGGGTTAAATGCTTTTGCACCACTTTAATGGTGCATGTGTTGGAGGCATATTGTGCAGTAATTCCAGGCGCTGTAGCAAATTCAGCAAATTGTGGAGTAATGCACCTTAAATGACTTGGGGTGCAGGAAACTAAAACTCCTCTGAGGAGTTTTAGTTTGCTGCCCTACAGCCATGAAGTGAAGCACCAGGCTCTGTGCAGCTCAGGGGCTCTGCAGGAAGCCCATGTGGGCAGCTTGGTAGCAGCCCAGGAAGGCAGGCTCCACCCAAGAAAAGTGGTGTGCCTGATAATTTTTTTTCCCCTGGAGCCTTTCTGCCTGCCTGAGTTGCATGGGGGCCTGGTGCTTCCTTCTGAGGCTATGGTGTCCCCTGCAACCACCTGAGCTGGGTGCCTGTGGGCGGGTGCCACTGGGATGGGGAGGGGCACCAGCCCCCCCGCCCGCAGTCCAGGGACTGCTTCACCTGCCCTCCCCTCCCCACCACCAGCGGCAGGTAAGTTCAGGTGTGTGCACAACACGGGGGTTTAAAGAGTCCTAAATTGAAGTGGTGTTTTTAAAAACCCACTGCTTCAATTTAGGGCCCCTGTTTCGTCTACACATGCCCAGTGATACCTAAACACCTGGGACTTCAGAATCTAAATTTCAGTGACATTTACTCACTTTTGCCTTTTGAAAATTATTTTTATAACATATACTGAGAACATAGAAAGAATAGGGCTGTGGATGATTGAGCAGAGTAGTTATTTTAATGCACCTTTTGCTGTATCTTTTGCTTGCCCTATCTCTTTGATTACTTGGTATTCAGTTATGTAGCAGTAGGTTGATCTCTCTGTATAGCTTCTAAGTTTTTTGCCAGTTAGATTCATTTGCAGTACAAACCCATGCTGGCATTTGCCATGATAAGTCTGAAATCTTTTATGGAGGCAGTATGTGCCTTTTTAAAACTCCTTTCCTAATCAAGGAAGTAAAATGTAGAAATGTTGACAGCTGGCGTACAGTTTTCCCACACACACTTGCTCTGATTTTGGTGTGTTTCTGGCCCAACTGAACTTCGGATTGGACCAATGATGCTTAATGAATGGTTCCAGACCCACTCTCTCTGTCTGGTCTTCCTTGTGCATCTTTTAAAGAAGACTTTCTGGTTACAGTGTCTTGTTCTCACTTGAGTTCTCTTGGTGCCCAGCAAACCTTGAACTTCTTGCACAGTGGCCTAGTTTCAACAGGAGGCAAGGAAAATGACCCTGCATACATCCAGAATAGCCAGTACCTTTGGGCACATTTACACATGCTCTAAAGATGCGGGGGGAGGCCAGTGGGCAGTGCTTTAATTAAAGTGACTCTGAGAGCTGATCTGATTAAAGTGCTGCAGCATCCCCACACTTAAAAATGGTGTGTGTGTGTGTGTGTGTGTGTGTGTGTGTGTGTGTGGCAGGGGGAGGTTGCTTGAACTAAAGCTTGTTTAACAAGCTTTAGTTCAAGTGCCTCTGACACCATTGTTAAGCACAGAGATGCTGATACACAAGACGTGGGAGGCTGCTGGAGCACAGTAATTGCTGCACTTCAGCAGACTCAATAAATTGTGTCAACTCACTTCTCTCTGTACCATATATGATTCTGTTCCGTTTTCCAAGCTCAGTTGACTATATTGATGTAATTACAGCATGTAGAAGCAGCATCTATGTTCACGTACAGGCACCCTTTGTGGTTAGGGCATGCTTCTAGGAAGTGGAAGATGTAGGTTTGACTTCCTTTGGCCTGAGGGGGCATTGTACCGCCTTTAAAACACTAGGGTATTATATAAAAGGTGGGGGCTGCTACCGCTACCACTACTAAAGAAAATTGCTGAACCTATGTTTTCTGAGGGGAATGTTACTTCTGCTTTGAGAAGGCCTACTGGATTGAGCCTTCTGGAAGTCTTAATGACACCTGATTTCTGAAGCATGCTTGGCCTTAGGTGTGAGGTAGATGCTGATCTGCCAGGATTGGAACAATTCTGAGCATGTTCAGTGGTGCAAACATTCAATTAAAACAGGAAGCATCTCTGGAATTTTGGCACTTCCAGTATTAGGTGGCAGCTAAGCAGGGGTTTTCTGGCTCATAATTTTGGAATTAGGAGCCTCAATAGGGGTGCTCAATAGCACCTGGGGAGAGAGAACCAGCAGCATACCTACCGGCTGGGGATCTCCCTTCTCATCAGTGCAGAGGCAGAAAAGGATTTTGGAGTCATTACTGATGCCAAAATGAACATGGGCTGACAGTGTGGGGACGTGGTCAGGAAGGCCAATCATACCTTGTCATGCATCCACAGATGCATCTCAAGCAGGTCCAACGAGATGATTCTCCCTCTCTATGCGGCACTGGTCAGGCTGAAGTTTGAGTACTGCGTCCAGTTCTGGGCGCCGCACTTCAGGAGGGATGTGGACAACATGGAGAGGGTCCAGAGGAGGGCCACCCGCATGATCAGGCCCTATGAGGAGAGGTAAATGGACCTGAACCTGTTCAGCCTCCACAAGAGAAGGCTGAGGGGGGACCTAGTAGCCATTTACAAACTGGAGTCCAGAGGAGGGCCACCCGCATGATCAGGCCCTATGAGGAGAGGTAAATGGACCTGAACCTGTTCAGCCTCCACAAGAGAAGGCTGAGGGGGGACCTAGTAGCCATTTACAAACTGGATCAGGGGGGACCAGTAGGCATTGGGGGAGTCCCTGTTTCCCTGAGTACTACCAGGAGTGACAAGAAATAACTGACACAAGCTGGCAGAGGGTAGATTCAGGCTAGATATCAGGAGGTGCTACTTCACTGTCAGGGTGGCTAGGATCTGGAACCAACTTCCAAGAGAAGTGGTGCTGGCTTCTACCCTGAAGGTCTTTAAAAGGAGGCTGGATGAACACCTTGCCAGGGTTGTTTGACCCCAGTACTCCTTCCTGCCATGGCAGGGGGTTGGATTTGATGATCTGCTCAGGTCCCTTCTGACCCTACCAACTATGAAACTATGAATTCTGCCTAAGCTCCATGTTGGCATCTATACATTTTTGTTAAAGTTCTAAGTATCTTGCTGAAGAACCAATGGTGTTGGCTACAAAGGACCAACACTTAGGATCATCATAAAATTCTAGTTTATTGGACGGATGCAAAACTCAGACCATAAACCTTGGTGCTGATCCCCTCAAACACACATACATTCTCTCTCTCTCACACACACACACACACACACACACACTCATAGTAGCTAGCTATGAGCACTAATGATCGGTGTCAAGATATACCTATCCCCAAGCACTGGAGTCCACCGTCGATGGCTAGCTGAGGCTTCTTTCAGTGCAATGTTGCTTCAGAAGGGGGTCGCCGGCTGGTCCTTCTGGCTGGACAGGCAGGGGGCTGGTCAGGTCAAAGAGGGTGTCCTTGGGGGTCATTCTTTGCTGCCTTTTATCCCTCTCTGGCAGACTTTGGTGACTCCCCAATTCTTGGGATTACCCAATCCAAGGGTCGTTGACCTCGAGGGACATCCCTCTTGGTAGCTGCTGAATGACAGCTGTCAGCCCCAGGGGTCACATCTGCAGGTACGTGCAGTCTTGGGGGTCCGTCGATGAATTTTGATTGATTCACTGCTGTGATGAATAGAGCTCTGGAAGTGGTTGATCAGGGGGTATTTCTGCCCCAAGGGTCTGTTTCCAGGGTTGATTAGTTCAAACCAAGCTTCTGTACCTTTAACAGTGAAGTTTCAGGGCGTTCCTGGCTCTGTATTGATTCTTTCCTCTCCTTAGTCTGTGGCACATAGGTGTTAATTGCTGCTCATTAACTTGTTTATCCAGACAAGCTACTGTGTCACACAATCTACCATTATTCATTCACGGACCCTCTCCATACAGAGATTCCTGCCCTTGCTAACATTGTTACATGGTACAACTTACTTTTAAACTCAAAGTACATTTGTAAAAGCATCTACAAGCTGTATTTTCACTACAAGTACACCTTATATAAAAATAATAATAATATAATAAAAGAAAAGAGAGAGGAAGGAAGAAAAGGTAGAAAAGAGAAAGCATCCCCAAAAGGGGGCAACTACTGCAAAAGGGGCTTTTGCCATATGGAGGAGCTTCACGTTTGAGGTGGGGGGCAGGCTAAAAGGTTTCTTGCTACAATGGAACATCCTTCCTCTCAAGTACATATCTTTCTTCCTGTTGGCTATTAAAACCATAGACCTCTCAATTGCTCTGTCATGGCAAACAGGAATGTTTGGATCATATTTACTGGGGCACTATATGAATGAATTAAAATGAAAGTACCCAGATGCATCTTGTATACTTCCTACCTTACAATTTCACCCTTTAGGATGAAACTTACAGTTGACAGCTAGATACTTGGAGAACTGCTTGTTCTCATATGGGCTCTCATGTTCCCATTAAAGTCAATGGAAAAATATACATAGGGGTTGGATTGGACTCATAATAGCTCGTGAATGCTTCTGAACCATCTCTTTGACGTGTATAGAAATGTTTTATAGTGCTATTCAGGGTGGCTTGCAGCAGAGAATCATCTACCATACGTCTCCTCTAAGAGCTATGACATAGATGCAGACATTTTTTTTAGTCTATTTCTAATAAGAAAATCAATAATGAAATTTGCCCCTGACTTTTAGCTGCTGTACTTATTTATTTCCAGTTACAAATTTAGTCAGATCCTTAGAGATTTTGTTCAGTTTGTAATTTGTATGACACGCTTATTTTCAGATTAGTTGCCTCAAGTTTTTAATGCTTCTTCTCTTCAGGAATATATTCAAAGGTATACAATTAGTCAGAGTGCTTTAGAAGATGGCCAGGTGATTACATTCATAAGTTGTTCATTCTAGAATGATCTACATATAGATAATTATTTGCTCTAGGCAATTCATAGAAATAAAATCTGCAATGTCCCTGATAGTGATGTAATAGATCATAGGAATTTTCCCTGATAAAGAAGCTGAGAAACATTTGTTTTTCTTGCCTGGAGGCCATGATCACATGAGAGACCTACTTATGTCCCTTTTGAAAACAGTGAAATGTCTTTGGATAGCCTTAACTGTTCCTGCAATATGAGCATGTTTCCCTAATGAAGATAAATGTTTTTTAAAGGCCAGGTGCAGGAACCACGTTTAATGCAACTGGAGTCTTATGGTCTTAATTTGCCATTATATTGCACTAAATTAAGATAGAAAGCATTGTTACTGTTTTATGTGAACTATGGGGTAAACCATTTTGAAATGCTGCTTATCCTTTACACATTTAGTGTAAACATTGAATTTTGTAATAAAAGGAATATAGTGGCTTATTACTCGTGATAAGGGGACAGCAGTCCATACTTATGGCGAAGTTCAGTAAATGGTTATATTTCCAACACAGTTAGCTTCACTGGTAAGCAGCATTAAAGGAAATGTGAACATCTGCCAAGCTGGAAACTCTTGCTAAAAGAAACTAGCATACTGAATACTGACTTGATAGCACATTCATGGCATAATTGAAACTTTGTGCTATTTGGCTATAAAAATATAGAGACTATTGTGTTATCAAGGGAGACGGAAATGAAGCATTTAATAGGAGAATGATAGTGGAGACTGACAGATGGGTCCACTGATGGTGCAGAGAGGGAGATTTTGGATTCATGGGATATTGAAATGCCTTCTGTATTGGGAGATGATTGTTTGGGTTGGTTAACCTCTCACAGAAACAAATATGCCATTCATATCAGGTTGTTAAGCTAAAAGACGGTGCAAAATCATCCGATACCTTCATTCTTTTTTTGCTTAAACTGACCATACTCCCTTCAGAATTAAACTCTTACTCCACCATTTTGACCATGATAGCCGCAGATTAAATTAAAATCTTTCCAAGGACTCCTTCAGATATCATCTCTACTATGAGTCCTGATTGCCTTTTCAACATCTCTATGCACTTTGATTAGAATCCTAATTGGTACCTCCCTTCCCCTACCCCTACCAGATATATTCCTTCTTGGATCTGCAGTGTGAAAACTAGGTGAAAATGTTGGTATAATCAAAGATCAGTCTCTTTGACCAAAAACCCCCAGCTTTACCTGTTAGGTTTGCATCAAGCTAGACAGGAGGAGAAGACATGGGAATGTTTTGCCACATGGGCCTGAGTTCAGGTTCGTATTGGATGGACACAGCTTCAGGACCAGAAGTTTCCAAAACTGGGTAGCAAAAGAATGTGTCAGAGTCACCATTGCTCTCTCTTCTCATGAGGGGTGCTGCGTACAGCCTGAGTGTGGCTCACAGTCTAGGGCCTTCTTGTCCATAAGCAGAAGTCCAGAAGAACAAGAAAGTTGGGTCTTTCTGAGAAATGTGAGCCTTCCTGTACAGCGGTGCTTTTTCCTTTCTATTCTCAAAAATGCACTAAAACTTCTGACACTTGTCAGATGGATCACAAAACAGATGTCTAGTGATGAATTAAATCGGAGAAGTCTATGTTGTAAAAGAAGTCATACAAGATGATCAAATGGTCCCTTCTGGCTTTATAGTCTATGAATTCTCTGTCAGTACCAGCGTGAGATCAATTTTAATGAATTACCCTAGAATGCAAGGGGTTGGATCTCACTTCCCTCAACTCTGCAGTTTCCCACAGTTTTCCCAAAACTAATGTACATACTTAGTTCACATGGGAAACCCCCCAAAATTGAAAAGGGAGCTCTGCAAATGCAAAGCTGGAATCTGATCTAGTCTCTGTTCTTTCTTCTTTCCTAGAAAGTGATAGAACTCTACCTTCAAGTTTCAGTTAACTTTATCATTTCTCTCTCTCTAGTAGCGTCCCCCGCCCATACCTTATCAAAAAAAAAAAGATGATAAGAAGCATAATGGAAAATTGCCTGGTGAGTAGCATATTTCCCTGTCTTTGAATTTTTTTGGCTTGAATTCTGTCCCACAGGAAAGCATTTATAAAATGTGATAATCTTGCTCTACTCTAATGTTTAATTAATTTTTATTTCAGATGTTGATTTCAGGGAATCTAAAATGTTTTGTACGAAGAAATCGAAAATGGGAACATTGTTATTTCCATGCAAAATATGCCATGAAAATAAACCTCACAGGACAGAACAGCTCTCATTCAGAACCAAATCTTTTTTATTCAAGTTTCTTTTTGTTAAAACTATTCAGATTGCTATAGGTTTTGTTATTTTGCTAGATGGATAGTTTTGGTGCATTTAAAGGATCACTAGACCTGACAGAACAAATTATCATAGATGTAATGTACATATGCTGCTCATGATTGGAGTCTGAGTTTTACTGTCAATGAACGATATTATTCTCTGGATCAACTGGAAGCAGAAAAGCAAAAGCAAAAATATCCCTGTGAATAGCTGATAAGGCTTCAAATATTCTGAAGCTTCCCACTTAGATTTCAGTCTCCAAATTTCAATAAAAACAAACCCATCAAATATTTTTCAACTGATCTGTATAAAACTTTTCAGTGGATCAAAGAATTTGGGTCAGATAGTTAGAAGCTGACTTCTCTTTTGAGGTTTCTTTCTGCCACTTGGTATTTTAAGGTTAGGTCTATACAGGAGAGCCAGGATTTTTGTAGGGGTGGGTCACAACCCACTTAACTTGCAACGGGCTGCTCAGTGAAGAATAAATCACTCAGCTGTTTGATGCAGTTTCTTCTTCAAAGGGCACCACTCATAATCCTGTGCATGGCTTCAGTCCTGTGCAACTGGTCAGAGATGCAGCACCTTTTGAAATAAAAAAAAAAAATCAGCCAACTGCTAGCACACCTGTGTGGTCCTACTGCAGCTATATGTACTCGTATATACTTTGCAAACTCTCAGCTTTGCAAAGGGATTAGGAACTTTAGTTAATTTAAGAATCTGGGCTCTACTGTATGGCCTTCTGGGTGAAGCTAGGTGCATTGCTCAACATTAGGTCCTGAAGAATATGTGCCCAGACCTGATTAAGCTGTGAAGCAGTGTAGAGTGGCTCTATGTGGACTTGAGCATGTGTTCCAACAGTACATTCAAGCTCTGTGTTTTGGCACAGTTTAAGAATGGTTCAGGGTTATGTGTTCAGGTCTCTTCTGTGCCACTCAAGCCTGCTCCCAAGTCATCTTTGCTGCCCAATATGTTGGTGTACTTGAGTGAGTGAGGCTTATTTCTCAGTGGTGCATGCAAGCTTGCTCAGGAGGCAGCACAGAAACAACTAAAATGTGCTCTAAGACATTAACAGGTCTTACTTAATTTGGAAACAGGAACTGAATGTCTGGGCAACTTGTAGGTAACCTTTTTTAATAATTTGCTTCTGCTATAATCATATGTGCCAATAGGAACCAAAGTGGCTCAGCACCATTCTGGATCAGGTTGTAAAATATCTAATTGAGGACATGACTAATTACAAAATGTAAACCCAAAGAAAGCCAGACTGAAGTAGTGGCTCAGTTTCTTCAAGGGGCATGTCAGATATTTGGGGGGGCTAGGGGGAGGTTAGATTGAGTTAAAAATGGCCACCTGATCTAAGGTAAGTTGGGATGGGAAGCTAGCAGGAGGCTTGGGAAGACTGGGGGGAAGCAGGCTCTGGGAGGGATTGTGGGGCAGGTGGGGTCTGAGGGGGAACAGGAGGGCAGGCAGGGCCTGCAGGGGGAATTGAGGGGGCAGATGGGGTCTGTGGAGGTTTTGGTGTGCAATGGGAGGGTTTGGCAGAGTTTGGGGGGCCAGCAGGGTCCATGGGAGACAGGGCTTGGGGGAATGGGGGACTCTCTCCCCTACCCCCTGGGACAAAGGGCTATTTTTATCTCTCTGACCCCCACCAATTCCCAGTTGAACAACCCCCCCCCCGTGAAAACAACCCCTCACCCTGCCTCGCCCACTGCCCACCCCGACTTACTTCTATTGGCTCCTGGCACTGGTGAACTCCAGTGAAACCAGCATTGGGAGCAGTTTTCAGGATGGGGGGCTTGGCAGGCTCAGGGTGGTGGGGAGGAGGTTGTTCATCTAGGGGTGGGGTAAAAATAGCCTGGTGCTCAGGGGGAGAAATCCTGTATGAAAAGCACAGCCCGAGAGCCGGATGTAGTGGCTAGGCTTTCCCAGCCCTGGGCCTGCCCTAGGAAGTGTACAGGACCTGATCTAAGTTTGATTACCTCAGAAGTACACTTAACTTTTAGATTGAGTCAGTCATTTGTAGACTGATTTAACTGTCCTGAACTTCTGTACAGTTCTCACTTGGATCAACTTAACTAGGGATCTAAGTGTAAGGTCCACACCTGGGCCAACTATGTTTGATTGGGTAGCCATTTGTTATGCGATCTAACCTCTCTGGACATCCATATGTATCCAAAATGTATTTCTGTTTACTAAATCTTCCATATTGACATAATGACCCATAACATCAGTTTTACATTGAACCCCAATAATAATCATTCTGCTGCTGTGCCCTCATAATGCAAAAGCCCCACCGAGATAGTTTTATGCTCTCTCTTTTCACTTTTTTTCAAGGGAATGTAGCAGTCTGTTCTCTTTACGTGCATTCACTTTGCAAATGTAAGCAATATTCTCTAGGTCTTAACATTAATTACCATCATGGCACAAAAGAGGAACGAATCATCACACCAAAGGGAAATAAAACTTTGCCCTTGCTCCTAGAGCTTTCAGTGTGAACAAATGTCATAGATTATAAACATGATAATGAAGACAAAAAGCAAATGCTTGTTTGGCAGTGAGTGCTAGCTTTCTTTTTAATCTTTTGTGAAAGCACTTACATTTGGTGCATATTTTGAAGATAATGAATTTTTCCATACTGAACACAGATCATCAAAATGTAAAATCCTTGGTTATAATTTGTTTTTTAAAAGCAGCAACAAAACACTTTATTTATCTAGTCTTGTTACTGCACTGGTACGTGGACTGGTAATATATGAAAAGAGTTCCATAGCAAGTGAACTCTGATGAAAAGGGCTACATTAATCATTTAAGGATATAACTTTTACTGGCATTTTCAAGAGCTGCTGAAAAGACCATGATAAATCTGCTAATGAAGTCTGCTGGCTGTTTTCCTCACTATAGGACAAAAATGTTTTTAAGCATAGCAGAGATTCACTGCATAAATCCTCCCACATTATTTATCTTGCCATATAGACTATCATTTGACAATGGTGCTTCTTACATTAAATACCCAAGGATAAGTATAATACTCAGAAGCCAAACACAGAATAATATTAGACCATAATTACCTATAAATGTGTTTTTTCCTACAGTTTACATTTGAAGATTGGATAAATACCCTACAGTATAAAATGTATTCAAAAACAAATGTAGCTGATATTTTGCCAAAATATCTCATATATTCAAACCTGACTATAAACCACACCATACCAGTCCTTGTAGGACTGCAAAGCTGCAAGGTAAATACTGTAATGATGGAGCATGGTTCTCTAAAGCTGGGATTTAAATCACAGATGGGAGTTTCCAAAGCACTCAGTATTGACTCACTGGGAACTTCTCCATTGACTTCATTGGGAGAACAATTAGGACAATGTTTTGCTCCTTGAAAATCTGCTCTGTCAGGATGTTTATATGCTAAACAAGAATACCCAGGATTGCAATCACTATGCAAAAAATAAATCTTTTAGATATAAAACTTCATGGTTCTGGGTTTCAATTCTCTCTGAGTCAGGAAAAACTTTTGGGGGGCAATAGGTTATCCCAAAGCTGCCTGAAGGTTTTGTTAGTTTATTTTTACTCCACATCTCCTGCCAATAAATCTGATCCTGGCCATTTTCAGAGAAGGAATACTGAACCGGATGGATGATGGGTACATGGATGGATCCAGGATTTGAAAAGGGGTGTGCAGATGGTGTGGTACATTATCACATATAACAACATATTTTCTTCAGTTAAAGAGAAACTAGAAGATTTACCAGTAGGGTAGGGGACTAGCACGATATTATTCAGTTTAAGTTCAAAGCAAAACCAAATCCAACAGTTTGAATGTGCATTCATTTGCTAAAGTGTCTGTCTGTCTGTCTGTCTGTCTATCTATCTGGCAAAAAACAGTCAAAAGATAATGTCTCATTAGCCCTGTACTAATTATAGTTAAATGTAGATTCATAAAACAAAGTATAGCCTTCTGACAGTGCCTCCAATACTTCACTGTCAGTAATTTCTGCACCTGAGATAATAGTACCACACCTGATTTAAGGTTTTGAACTGTAGTAAAAAACACTACAGGACTGTGAAATGTAAGAGAGATATTAGTAGGCTAATAGTAAAATTGTAGAAGACAGAATAGCTTTTATAGTGAAAACATCAAGACCATTAAAAGGGTTAAAGGGCATTTAACACCTGTAGAGTGGAGAGATTAACAGGAATCAGGAAGATGATAATGTACCATGAGGTCAATTGACTCTTTCAGCACTACCAGAATAGAAATACCGTTGCCCCTCCCAGGAAGCTGGTTTTAAAATTTGGGTGGAACGGGAATCAAAGTGGGGGGAGGGTGCAATTACATCACTGTATACCCACTGGATCTGCCCTTGAATGGGTATATTTTTATGTCAAAACAAATATACAGGCCGCCTTAGCACCAATTTCTTAGGTGACATGCAGACATTTTCTGTATCCAATCTACAATCTTATGGCTTGCCTTGAGCTTCATAATAGATAGGGAGCAGCTTGTGCACACATTTGCCAATGCTGGGAAATGGATCTAAGTAAGTTGAGGTGTGGGGACAGGTAAGAGATATTGGCAGGGGCAAATAGGTCCACAGGTCTGAAGGGGGTTTGGCCGGATCCCGGGGGGTGGGGTTGGTGGGTCC
>NW_005841911.1:2162822-2165419 GCF_000455745.1 Alligator sinensis | reverse complement strand
GGTTCTTTCTGGGAGTGGGGCAGGGTTGGGGACTAAAAATAGCTGTTAGGGTAAAGGTGGGGGAGGAAGAGCACAGCTCTGGGGCTGGGATGAGTGGCTGGGCTTTTCCAGCCCCAGCTCTGTGCTTAAGATGTGTGCAGACATTTTGTAGACTGGGTAACCCACTCTCAGTCTTAATTAACTTCTTCAGGTGAACTAATTTAGGTTAACTTCTTAAGGCTAGACATCTGTTGCCCAGTCGAACCTCTCCAGACATCTGCACAGATGGGCACTTAGATTGACCTAACTCGAGTTAGGTCTAAGTGTACCATCTTTGTGTACCCCTAGATGCTTTCTATTGGGAGACCACTGTGGGGCCCCTGTAGATGTTGAAGGGTCCTGAGGGAGATACATTCACCATCCATAGTTTCCCTGGCCATTGCTATCCAGTTTTTGAGCTTTGCTGGAACCACAAAAGAAGGGATAGTATAGCTGCATTTTTTTCTGTATCCCTTTCTGTCCAAACAGACCTTTTGCCACTGTATCTTTTATGCAAAGCTCACTGAGTCTAGTTCATAGTGAGTTAAATTTGTATCTTCTCCTATTAAGATTGTTGTTAGCACCTTAAAAGCCAGGCAACAGAAGTTGAATATTTTATATATTCTATATACTGGACTACTCTGAGCTTTCCAATACTTTTTATTTTGATTGTCTTGCTCTTTCATCTTTCCTTATTCCTCATTTAAGGCCTGTTTTCCCTGGGGAAACTGTGGATCATAGTATGAAATACTGACTGATTAATCCTGTAAAGAGGTACTGTATTTCACTAAAAGAACTAAAAAACTCTATACTTTGCTCTTGTGGAAATAATTAGGGCTGTGCGAAGCTTCAGTCCCTGATATGATTTGGCAGAGATTCAGCCTGATTCATGGGCTGAATCTCTGAATCTGAATTGAATCAGAGGACCCTTTAAACTCTCCAAATCGAATCAGAACCCTCTGAATCAATTTGGAGAGATTCAAAAAGATTCAGAGATTCAGACGTAGATACAGCTTTATATGTATTTTCTACATACCTCTAGGTAGCAAGGACTCATGAGTGCTGTGATGCTGGGGCACATGGGGTATCCCACAGAAGCATGGGGGGCTCCCCAGCGCAGTCAGCAGCAGACCCAGAAGTGGACCAGAAGCACTTCCAGTCCACTTTTGGGTCCACTGGGGAGCGCACCAGGGGCCCCCCTGCACCTCTCCATTTTGGTGACTGGTGCCTCCTGGGTCGGGGAGGGCACCCGGTGTCCTCCTGTGGCTGATTGCTGAGCCGGGGGCCACAGGGGGGCCCCCCAGTGCGCTCCCTAGCAGACCCAGAAGTGGACCAGAAGTACTTCTGGGTTCACCGCCAAACACATGGAGGGCCCTCCCCTCACTGCTGTGGGATGCTCCATGCACCCCAGCATTATAGCGATCATGAGCTGTGCCTGCTATTTCAAGGTATGTAGAAAATTTTTTTAAAGCTGTGTCAATGTCCGAATTGCTGATTCTCTGAATCAGCATCAAATCCAGGTTGGGATTCAGCCGAATTGAATCACGGACAGTGATCCAAATCAACGAATCAAATCACTGTCCCTGATTTGGGCCAAACCCAAATCTGAATTGAATATGACCCACCTCGCACACCCCTAGAAATAATTATAAGAAGAGAAAAGTGGCACAATATGTTAAGGTAGACTTCTGACAGCAGGATAAGGAGAAAGATGCAGGTTTTGCTCACATCATCCTGTACCTGCTAGCAAGAAGTCCTAACTGACTCCTCATATTCAAACCTCCCTGAAGCTTTGGGACATAGAATAGATGGTGCGGTGGAGTCCATAGAGATTCTTGGGCTGAAACCAGGCCCTATTGTAAGGATACACTTTAAAATGACTAGTACAGAAGTGGCCATGCAGATAATATAATGTTACAAGGAGAATAACAATGTCGTTAAAGACTGTAGTGAATGGTTTGTGAATAACCGCATGACATGAGATTTATTTGGCAGATATGTGACCTAGGCAGGTACAGGTATGTCACTGCAGTTCATTTGTCTCACATATTCTCTGTCCCCCTGTACCAGAGACCCTGAGTGGTATAGGTAATAAAAATGAAACAGACAAAGTATGTGAACACACACTTTGCCAAGAGCACTGTGCATGCATACAGTTAATGGCTCTGGTAAATGTGTCATTATGGTCATCACACTATCAATAAAAAAAGATTCAATCCATGCAGATACAATAAAGGATGTAGTTGTACATGGCTCCCCAGATCTTTTTAACCAGTGGCCTCAGGCAATTCAATGAGCCAGAAAAGGAGCCAGCTACAAGCTTTTAAACAGCAGTGTGGACATGCATGCACAAGCAATTATTTGGTGTCAAAGCAAGAAACGAAAATTGAACATAAAGTCTGCTGGACAGAGAATAAAATTGGCTTCTGCATTGCTCTCTCTGAGAGTCAGGAACTCAGATAGGTTTTAATTCTGTATGAAGGCAAAGATAATGCTCTCTATTGCACTAAAAGAGTGGGAGAAGTTTTAAAGTTTCCTTTGTGAATATTTACCCGCCTAATTTTTTTCTCTTTCTCAGT
>NW_005841911.1:2119864-2162791 GCF_000455745.1 Alligator sinensis | reverse complement strand
TCGCACTCTTTCCTTTTCTCTCCCCTTAAAGTGCCTCTTTTCCAAGTTGTCTTTTTCCCTAGGAAAATCAAAGGCAAAAATGTTTTTTGTTTCACATGCAAGTTCCTGTTGATAAACTCAGTGTCATCCACTAATAAAATGGCAACAATGACTTTTGACCTGGGCAACAATCACGTAGCTCAAGGACTGAATACAGTAAACTCTCTGGTAACTGGCACATTACAAGCTGGCATGCCGGTTTGTAAGGAAAAGTGAAACCGGAAGTGCCCGTTGTGGCACTTCTGGTTTCTCGAGCCCTCACTGCCCAGGGTAAAGCAGCTTGCACTGCTGAGCCCCCATGGCCCGGGGGCATAACAGGCTGTGCGGGACTGTGCGGAGTCCACCACTCTGTCCCCTGGGGCCCACAGGGCCTGCGGGAGGGGTGGCAATGCCGCGGGAGGGGCAGAGGGATGTGGCAGGAGAAGCGGCAGCCAGGGTTGCTCAATTAACTGGCATATTTTGTTATCCGGCATCCCCCATTCCTGGAGGATGCTGGATAACAGAGCTTTTACTGTAATAGGGCTATGAGAAGCTTTGGTCCCTGATTCAATTCATCAGAGATTCGGCCTGATTCAGTGACCAAATCTCCAAATCTGAACCGGATCAGGAGACCCTTTAATCTCTCCAAATCGAATTGGAACCCTCTGAATTGATGTGGAGCGATTTGGAAAGATTCGGTGATTCAGACATTGACACAGCTTTACATGTTTTTTCTACATACCTCAAGGTACTAGGCAGCATGAATTCTGAGATGCTGGGGTGGATGAAGCATCCCACAGGAGCGTGGGGGTCTCCCCAACGTGCTCAGCAGCAGACCTGGAAGTAGACCTGAAGCACTTCCAGTCCACTTATGGGTCCACCAGGGAGTGCTCAGGGGCCACCCTGTGAGCTGCCCTGGCTCTTCGACTGGTGCCTTCTGGTTCTGGGGGAGCACCTGGGATCCCCCTGGGGCCAATCACTGAGCCAAGGGGGCATGGGGGTGTTACCAAATCTGCCCATTACTTTGGGGTGTGCTCATGTATTAGGGATAGTTTCTAGGGACTTGGTGATTCTGTCAATGTGCTGCTTGTGTTACTATACGGAGCTGTATCTCTCCCTTCTGCAAGCCGTCACCCCCAGTGGAGCTATCTTGCAGGACTCAATCTCAATGGGCTGGGTTTCTCAATGGGACTGGGTTCTTCCAGTCACCAAATCAGTCATACACACAAACACACACAAATTAACGTGACACGCCTGACCTGGCCGGGCTGATCAGCATGGACAGGCTGACACCCTCATATGCCAAGAATCAGTTCATAAGAGCAACAATAAAATGCAGTCAGACACAAGCACACAGGTAAACAGAATCCCTCTGAATCCGGCTGGGTGTCCAGCTGACACCCTCATGGGCCAGCATTCAGTTCATAAGGGCACGTCTGAGTCAAACTGGGTCAATCAGCCTATACAAGCTGATCCCCTTATGTGTTTCAAACTCAGCACGTCCCAATCTTTGGCCTCTTGATGAGCAGACCCCACAATAATTTGGGCTTCACAGGGATCTTTAGCATAGGTAAAAGAAGCGTTGCTGCAGAGCACGGGAGGAAAGAGAAGCAGCGAAGGAAAAAATATACCCAATTACTACCAGTTTGACTATAAAAGTTATTTATTGCTAAGCATATGAAATATATAATAGTACTAGTAGTAATAGACATGCAAAAGAAAAACAAACACAAACAATGACAATACTACCCTGGTTTCACTAAGTATTTGGGGAAACTTAGCTCAAGCTTAACTGATACAGTTCAGGTTCAGAAGTTTATGCCTAGAAAGAAGACAGAGAACGCTGGGATCTCACCTAGTCCACGGTACTCAGGCTGCAAAGCTGACAGGCACAGTCCGTAGCACAATCCTTGAAGAGAGAGATGATCTGTTCTTCCAGCGTCCCAAGAACGACAGGGGATGGTGTCAGCACAGGGGTTTTCTTCTTCTCCTTCTTTCCTCCTGCTTATACTTCTTTTCCTTCCTTTTCCTCTTCCTCTTCTCCCTCTAGCAGCACACACACTTACAGATTTTTATACCCTCAGTTCAGCTGCTTTGAAGCACCCTCAGTAGTGTAAATCATTGTCTTTTCTATTGACAAGGGGTTATCTGGTTTGGACCATCTCAGGAAACTGATTGATAATCAGGAAACACTTAAGATTAGGGAGTAACCCAAATACTTGGGAGCCAGCTTGAGATTCCTATGGGTGGCAGATATACTGATGGGATATCTCATGGTTTCTTCAGGAACAATAGATAGCTTGCAGCATCAGGATTTTGGATTTTTACTTGTTGTGCACAAGCCTCAGCTTAGCATGACTTTTCCAGATCTTACTATAGTCTTTTAACAGACTTAAAACAATTATTGGGGTGCTCATAACCTTTTGTGGAGAGGACTCCCACCAGTCGTCTCGGGAAAGATATGACAACACCTGGGATTAGGGCTCCAGCAGGCTGGATGTGTGTGTGTGTCTGGGGGGGGGAAGTCCTTAGCAAATCCAGATTAGAACTGGTCTGATAAATGCTGAGGTGTGTGTGTGTGTGAACATGGGTTGATTAACATTGGAAGCACAGATTCCCCATCATGCAGCGCTCTCCTGCTTCTCTGGTCCCAGAATTCACTGCAGTCTCTGCTTCAGGCTTTCTGTTTTCCATCTCTCATGTAAATGAATGGTCATCTGGTTCCATCTCGGATGTAAATGAGACCTAGGGCAGTTGATTCACTCTTGTCACCCTTATCTGGTGAGGGTCTTAGGTGCGTCTCTCACTGCATCTTAATCAGTTTCATTTAGGTAGAGGAGGGGAGGGAGGGGGGGGTGAGTCCTTTGTGAGTCAGACAGACTGCATCCTGTGCCAGGGTTGCCCAAGAATACAGAGCTGAGACGTAACAGGGGGGCCCCTGCTCACTCCCTGGGAGATCCAAAAGTGGACAGGAAGTACTTCTGGTCCACTTCTGGGTCACCACCAAGCATGTGCCCCCCCCACTCCCACTCCTGTGGGATGCTCCATCTGCCCAAGCATCGCAACGTTCACAAGCCATGCTTGGTACCTCAAGGTATGTAGAAAAAACATTTAAAGCTGTGTCTATGGCTGAATTGTTGATTCTCTAGATCTGCACTGGCTCCTCAGATTCAGATTCAGTTGAATTGAATTGGGGACAGTGATCTAAATCAATTAATCCAAATCCAAATCGAATACAGCCCATTTCATCCACCCCTAGTGAATAATTACAGCATGCATTTCAGGAAGCATTTATGGGGAAGGATTTCCTAATAACTATGAACAGTGAACATATATATAATGCATATTCTTAGTAGAAGAATTTTATGTTCAGAAAAATTATCTAAATTTGTCAAATAAACATTTAATTATTCAGCTGGCTGTAAAGATGCTACATTAGTATCTTATTGTATTTACCTTTAAGTTTCCAGATGAACAGATATAAGTACACTTTATAAAATTGAGTTTATTGACATAACCTCATCCTTGAACAGCAAGGTACAAAACATGTTCCATATTTGCTTCTCTGTCAGAGCTGCTAACCAATGCCTTCCTTTTTTCCAGTCAGGTTCCTCCTTCCCCTTTCTCCTACCATTGAGACCCACAGGTCTGCCATAATCTAGTCCAGATGAAGTCAGCAATTATTTATAAGTAAACAATTGTGATGCTTTTAACACTAGATTAAGCAATCGGTTAGGTTCAGACATTTAGTCTTAAGGGGCAGATTATTAAGGGCATTTATGTACCTAATATCAACTGAGATCAATTGTCATCAGGCTCCTAAGTACTTTTAGACATCCAAATTTAAATTACTTTTGCAAGTGGAAATTATCTGTCTAAATTGTTGAAGGACTGTATTTTTAAAGGCATTGTGGGACCTACTAAATTTTCAAATGCACCTGGGTACTTAACTCCCACTGTGGTCAAGGAAGTTGGGAGGAGCCCATTAGGAATCTTGCATCATTACGCACCAAAGTACCTTTGAACATCTGGTCTTGGGGAGTTGGAATGCTAAGTGGACCAGTGCCTTAAGAAATCACAACCTTTGTACCATATGCTGGCCAAGCAGTGTACCTGGGAGATATGTAAGGGTAGGGGATGATGGAAACTGTGCCAGAAATGTTTGGTATGGCATTGGAGATACTCTGTGACACATTACTGCTGACTCAGGGAAACAATAGCTACTGTCATTGAGCACAAAGCTGAGCTTTTTTTGTGTGGGCTGCAGACTGGGGTAAACTCCATGTATTGTGCTTCTCTACAAATCAAGACTTTCATGTCTTGGGATGGTGGGAAAAGAATGCAAGATTTTCCTCAATAGATACATGAGGAAATTGTAATGAAAGGGAATTTCTACTTTCCCACCTGCTCTTATACTTCACATCAACAGACATAGAGAGGGGGAAATTCAGGGGACTGTCATGGGGCTTGATGCAAAATTTTGCTCATGCATATTTAAGTTTGATTGAGAACTTGTTTTAATTTTACTCATGCATCTTTACACTCCTAGCAAGCCTGTCCTTGATTATAACTGCGGTATAATGGACATGTATAGGCATAGATTCAAACCTCAAACATATGGTAGTGGTGACAGTGCCAGCCAATGTAAAGGCCAAAACATTTTTCATACTCACTGTATGAATGGTAGTGGCATGTGGCAATGGTGGTGTTTTCCAGCAATAACTGTTATAGTGTCCAAGTGTGAGTTAAGCTGGCCACTGTAACAACTGTTCCCAGTACAAATCACATTTTATATAATGCAGGTGGACAACAGCTATTGCCAACAGCAACCAGCTTTCACAGTGCTACTATACTTACAACCTAGACATGGCCCCTACTGCTTTGGAAAGTTTTCTAGAAAAACCAACAAGGCAATTATAGTAAAATGTTTTATATTATTTTAACACTGTTATAATAACAAGCGGCTATTATTGATGTTTCTTCCATAGCCAAGGTATCAGAATGGAACTGGCCAGTTATTCATTGCATTAATTGTTGACATGCAGTCTCTTAATGCATTGATTGGTGGAGTCTCCCATTCAATGCTGAAATACAGAGAAGTCGTAAATGTTAACATTCCATTAGCGATTTATAGGTGACACTGGATGTATACCCTGCTCAATCTTTCTCCTACTTGAAGTATTGCTTAAATAGATAAGGACAGGGAGTGTGTGATACCTCTAAGTGTTTCCCCAGTTGGCAATTTAACTCAGTCTTTCCTCCTTAAGTATATTGTGTCTATACGTGTAGCTCTGTGTTTACGGGAGTCTGCAGTGTCTGCCATTTTGCTTTCAGTATATTTCGAGAGAGAGACATTCTCTTGGAGTCTTTTCCTTTATTAATCCTTGTTTTGTATTATCCCCTTCAGCTAAAATAATAAAGTAACATCTGAATTATAAACCCATGAAAGTAAGGGGTCGAAAGTATACATTTGATTTTTTTTGTGTGTGTAAGTTATATTGTGGGTTATTTGTGGACTTTTTTATTCCTTCCACTTGCTTTTAATGGGTATAGAGAGAGATTCCAAAACATGAAAAAGCAAAATGCTGCTTTGATTTTTTTAAAATAACTTTTATGTTAAAAAATTGTGCGTCTAATATGCCTATACCTTGGCTTTAGGCACATATGTAAAATTGTCGTGTTTAAATTTGTGATGTGGCAAAAATTTTCAGTGAGTCAATGCTATAGTGATAATCATGTGAGGAGTATCACTGGACCCCTGTTGTGTGGTGTCTACTAGTATGTCCATTAAATAACCCCTTATATTCATGGGTTAATAATTCAGCTGTGAAATTTTTAATAGAGTGCAATTAAAACTCAATCAACAGTTGTAATGTGCTTAGTGCTGACTTTCAGAAATACAAGTAAATATACAGCATATTATGTTTACTTAACATATGAATGCTTTCTTTGGGAATAGCTACTTTGACTTTCCAGCTACAGAATTAATAACTATGTCTAATATGAATCTCAGAATATGCAAACCAGCAGAAAACTTGCCACTAACCAACTTATTATAGAACTACTGTTTCCTGAGAATATGCTGACATGTTGGTTATTAAAGTTTTTGAAGTGATGTTGTATTATTGAATGGTTTCTTCTTAGTAAGGAGGGGGCACATTTGAGGCTGGTGCACTGCCAGATGTACTGTGAGAAGTGTCAAGTAAAGACAGTTGAATTGAGAATTCAAAACAGTGAAGGCTAATGGCAGCAAGTGTACCAATTAATAGAAGTTTTCACCCATTTCTCATCAAAGATAAAATTTACCATATTTTCTTGAATATAAGATGAATGCTGAAACATTAGATTCTATATATGGAAAATGTATACACTTGGTATAATTTTTCAAGTATAGAATCTAGTTATAGGAGGCTTGCTTTGAATGTAACTCCTTTGCACTGCTACAGCAGCAATAATAAATCTGGCCCTCTGCCTCCCCACAACTTCTTTCCCCTGAAGACCCTTCCCCCCCCTTATAGTCAGATCTTGTTCTCTCTGAGCACATAGAAGTGAGGATCAAATTTGAAAACACTGACCTTGAAATAAACATACCTGTAGTAATTTGCATGTAGTACCTATAGACTGAATTCATCCAGAATTGATGCATTTTAACTTTTTTGGAATTGCTGCAAGTTTTAGCACAGGTACACCTTATACATACTTTTAAGCAGAGCTTTTGTGCTTGTATACAGTACAAACTGTCTATGATATTAATCCAAAGGGAAAACAGTCTACCATACAGTTCATCTACCATACAGTTCATTGGGCTGGGCCCCAGCAGAGTCGACAGCATTTCAAGCCATGGTGACCCCTTAACTCGGCACTGCTCAGTCTGTGTGTGTTTGCCAGATACACCTTACAAAGGATCCATGCGCTATTTAGTTTCCAACTCATAATTGGAATTGAGTGCTGTTGTAATGAGTCCTGGAATCGTCCAAAAATGTATATGCAGATTAGGCACAGGGCAACCTGATCTGGCTCCACCTCAGGGAGCCATACTAATCATATTTGATCGTCTGCAAGAGGGGGTGACAGGGATTCTGGGTGAACTGTTTGGGGCTCCTTTTGATGATGTTTGCCAGACTTTTAAGGCTGGTGAACAGGAGTCATTGGAAACAGGAAAGAAAGGCACAACTCAGCTGTGTGAGTGAAGGGAAGTCAAAATGTATTCAGTGTAGGGGGTCACCTTGACTTGTAAAAGGATGAGCGCTGAGGAGGATTACACTCAATGGATGTGTCTACATGAGATGCTATGGTGATGTAGCGTCAGTGGGCGCTAGCCGTGACGCCACTGCTATTGCGCAGTAGCTTGTTGCTACTGTGCAGTAGGGTCAGAAATGACCAGTGCACTGCTGGGACTGTACAATACTAGCTAAAGCAAGTACTAAATGACAGCGTAGTATCAACTGAACAGTGGGGCTCATGTGTAGATGTGCGCAGTGACTACTACTATATATCTTATTCAGATGGGCTGCACTAACTTATTCTTGTGGTTGGTTCCCATTAGCATCTCCGCCTTTTTAGCTAAGATCAAATATAGCATTTTTGGCACCATGGGGAGGGTGTCAAGGTTAGCTTTGCTGGTCTGGTAGTGCAGTACCTTCAGGTCCAGTGCCAGTTCCCTGTGGAAGGAATGCCCGCCCAGTTTTTTTAGGGCTGTACATGATAAGAAAAAAGGTTCCTACTAGCATGTTTCCCTAATATGGGCCATGTATTTTATTGTCATGCTCAGTGTTGGCTGCATTTAATTAACTTCATAGTTGGTTTCCACTTCTGAGCACATGATGCTTTTGGCAATTTAGTGATAGACAGTGTGTTTAATGAGGTTTCCTTGTATGCAAATGTAAGATGAGGTGCTTTTTTCCCCCATGTTGATTGGGGGGAAAAAAACTCATCTTGTAGTTGAGTAAATATGGTACTTCTTGGGCATGGAAAACTGCTAGAGCTGTGTTTTTTTTTAATTAGAAAAAGCTATTTGTTCAAGCACAAACTGTTTAAGGAAATGGTTCTGTTTGGGTTATTCTGAAGTTGAAATATTTCATCTTGGCCTTTTGGAAATAATAAAAAAATCCAGTTTGAAAGGTCTTTCTGTTTTGAAAATGAAAAAGAAGGTCAAAACTAAAAATAAACATTTCAAAATTATCAAAAGAATGCTTCAATTGACAAAAGCCAATTTTTTTTCAGATTTTGTCCATACAACAAAATATTTTGATCCCCCTCCTCTCATGGCTAATTTGCAGGGGCTATGGAAGATAGAAAATTCTCAATCAAATCATGTGAACCTTGAACTTGTTTTTTTAAGCACTTTAATTCAGAAGAAAACAAGTTCAAGGTTTTCTACAGACAGAAGCTCCTTTCATCTCGACTATTTTTCCTTCCTAAATCACAAGCAAATGAGGTTTCTGTTAACTGTCTGGTCTCAAAACTTAGATTGAATTTGTGTGGCTAAGAATATTACTCTTCTCTAGAGGTATACCTCACTGGACTGCAGTACTACTGGGGATTGGCATGCTTATGGTTTTAACCCTTTACGGTTATTAATCTCTATTGCAGCTGGCACTAAAACAGCACCAAATGTGCTCTCAGTCATCATCACTTAGATCCAAATAATGCATTTTATCACCACTGCATAATATTGCCAAGATGAGACTTTAAGTGAAATTTGCAGCCAGCAGGTTTCCATTCAGCGACCTTAAAACAATTTAAAACAGCAGTTTCTGCTGTTACAGAATTTAGTGTGCTCTGTTCCTAGGGAGGAACATAACATCCATTGAGCACAACACTATAAAAACCAACTTGCAAGTATACTCATGATAATACAGAGAATTCTCCTGAATGTTATCCCTTTATTTTCCTGCCACAAAAATAAAGGACAAGCCTTAAATCTAACAGAACTATAATGTAAAAGTTGAAAAAGTGTCAGTTTTATTTTGGCTGACTTCTCTGTTGAATTTCTAAGATGTAAAGCAAGCCAAAGCCTAGTATGCATGAAGTAGGCAGAATTCAGAAGGTTCTCGTTATGCCTACTGCAGTTACTGAAGTAAAGATGTACCCTAATTTCTTTCAATTACCTTCACTGTAATACTGTTTCTGAACTATCATACGTATGAATGGTGCGATATACAGCAAGTCCCTGAGAAGGTCAACAGAGCTTCAGGAACTGTAACATGAAAGGAGAAATAATGGCTCTGCACAGGAAGAAGTGTTACTTTTTAATTATTTTTCAACTTCAGCAATTCTTCCCTTCATTTTTGCTACGTCTTATTTTCTTCATCTGGGAGTAGAGCTTTCTTCACGCCAGTGTGATCAAAGGAGGAAGGGTAGCTGGCACTACCATGGCTTTCATAATATGCCAACATGTATAAAAAGGGGGAAAAAGTAGAATGAACTATTTACATTTTTTCCAAAGGAGAACGGTTAAAGGAGTAAAACATATTGGGATGTGTCTCTGAAACAACTAAGGTGGTATAATTGTCCAGACAGCCAGCTGTCTATTTTTGTAACCTGTAGAAATATAACTGCTTTTATTAACAGCTTTGACCATAACGTTACATTGCTTTTAGATTTAACATTGTGCGAATAGGTGGGTAGAAACTGGAGGAAAAACAGAGGAGGAGAAAGAGGAGGTGGATCACTAATTATTATCAGCATTGGTATGTCTTCATGCTATGAAATCTTTTTTGTGTATGGAAACTTCCCTTTTCCATCCCTGGTCCTTTCCAGACCCTTGGCCATAGGAAGAGCCAGATTTCCAAAATTCCCTTGTTTCTTTACTTTAAGGATGACCCTACCAGCCCCAATGAATACCTAAGTGGACATGTCTCAGTTGTGGATGACAGTTTTACTTTCTATGACTCCAGAAAGCTGAAGTTCTACAAGGTTAAAGGGCCTCTTTGTAGTTTTAAAATAAATGATATGGATGCTTGAGAAGGTACCTTACTCCCTTGTCCTCACCGTTCAGACAGTAGTTAGCCATGAAGAAGGAGAGTAGACTTCCATGGGGCTCCTTACCTCTCATGTCTGCAAGAAGCAGTGAGCAGGTCAGGAAGGTTATGCAGCAGTGGCTTGTGCACGGGTCGTATGTCCATGCCAGTGTGGCAGGGGACACAGTTGCTGAGCACGAGGTAACTCTTTTTGCAGAGCACAGGGTAGCTTGGGATGTTGGCTGTCAGTCCATCACAAACTGTCTTCAGGTCATCTCCAGTGCCATAACATGCTGTCCCTTATTTGATGTTTGGAGCAAGCTCACAACTGTTTCTCTCTCCCTTCCCTTCCCTCCCAGACAGTGAAGGTGACCCCATATAATAACTAGCTATCTCTATTTTATTACATCCCATCTCAAAGCCCTCCCAAATTTTGATTTCATTTTGGAAAAGGCATTTGAACAATATGTTGGCTTGCGAAATAATAAGCAATCTGCTTTGTGCCTCATTTCCTCCCTTTTGTCTGCTGAACGGTTACCATGGCAATAGGAAAAACAATAGCCAGGCATTAATAACTCTGTTAGAAGATAAATTGAAGACATCAAGCGAAGTCAGCTTTACAAATTCTGGGCCCCTCAGCTCATCTTGTCCTGTAAATCTCCACCGTTATCACACCATTTACCAGCACAATTTCTTCCTCATCCTCTGTTTAAAGGCATTAAAAGAGGGAAGAGCATCGTGCATCCCTATAAACTCACAGACTTGACCCTTCTACAGGGAATTTCTTCTACAGAAACAGCTGATTGTGAAGGACCATCAGAGTTAGGTGAAAAAGAAAAGATGAAAAAGAAAGCCAATCTTGCAATCCATCGTTTACACACACCAAATGACCTCACTAAAGTTAATTAATACAGTTCTGAGCTCATACCATTTTAATACCAATCCAAAATTGTGATTTCATATTTAAACTGGTGTTGGTAAATCAGACTTGGGTACTTTCCTGGTAAGAGTTACTTCTGTCGGCAAGGATTTGGAACCAAAATGTTACATTACTGGAAAGAGGTTTTCAGGCTTTTCCTTTAGCCTTATTATGTATGTGTGTAATTCATCCACCTACCCATTCATCAATTTTTGTATTGCACAGGGGCTGTTATGGCTATTAATGCTATCTACAGGTAGGTGAACCTCAGGTTCACAATTTAGGTTAGCCTCTGATGCCCACTGAAAAAGATAATCTATTTACTATTATCTAACTGAAAGGTTCAAGCTGCTTGGAGTGAGTACACAAAAGCAGGGCATTCTTCATAATTATCCTGTCACACAGAAGATCCCTGTTCCAGCTCTGGAGTGTTCCTAGAACTGAAAAGGCAAAACGAAAAAGCAAAGTTATACAATACACAGGTGTATCTTTTAGTTACTTGGGTTTTTTTTGTTTCTGTTTTTAAGATTTTGATGTAGATTTGGTTGCATTTTGTGGAAACTATGTAGTGCATCCTTTATGTTAGCCATCACTATATGTGTCTACTATCTTTCTAGCTCTTTCCTTTCCAGTTCTTTCTTTTTCTTATATGTTGTCTAAGTCTTTGAACTCAGCTACTCTGTCTTCAAAAGAGGAAAGTGGTAGTAAGTACTGCGGGACTCTGCTTGTGTTCCTTATTCACAGTTCTACCTAGAATGTGAAATACGTTATGGTAGTTAATGCAGTTTCACACTACAATCAAGCCTCTAGGGCAAGCATATCTTTTAGTTACTGCTCTCCATTCAGTAGAAATAACTACACTTTCCACATTTTGGTTCTTGGCACGGCTACTTTGGCAGCTTGCGCGTAAAACAACGTGCATAGCCAGTGTGCCTGTCCTTGCTTGGCATTCAGCTGCCAAACATTTTAATAGCATAAGCATTGAACTTGTGAAAGGAGTAAACTCTTGCCTAGGAAAACATAATTTTCAGAGTTAGTTACCAATCTTCTAGTTATTGCTAGATTTTTTTTCTCCAAGAGCAAGATTCAAAATAATACAAAAATATTTTTAGTTGGCCAATAGAGGCTATTGTGTCCAGCACAAAACCAGCAAATACTTTGAGACAGTCTTTTGCCCTTAAGTGGGACACAGTGGTTGGGAAGATGAACAGAAGCATTCAGAAGTGAGATACTTGCCCTAGGGTCTCAGGGCAAGTTAAAGGTTGAATTTGGAGTATAATTGGGATTTCCCTAGATCCCAGTTCTCTGCCCTATTTGCTAGATTACATCAAGGTAGTGAATCCAAGTACCCTCCTGTACCTGTCCAAGTTTCAAGGACAATCTTAGCTGACACCCAGACCTGAGTATTGTAAATTCCTTGGAAATGAGCCAAGATCCAAACATCCCTAGTGGTGGTGGATTTGAACTCTGGACTTCGCCACACACATTTAACAAGAAAAAGAAAGATAAATAACCCACAGAAATTCCATTACAGTGTAAGGAGGCAATGGGTCACTCTTAAACTGCAGCTGGATTTAAACATGCAGCAAAGACTTTTCTTCTACTTTAAAAAAAAAGTTTATTTTGCACTGTCATATTTTCAAAAGGCCTGAAAAATTGGGACTTAGAATATTTTCCTTTTGTTGTGGTAATCTTTTCATGAAGATAAAAGCCCCTCTTTCTGACATGGAGGACAACATTAGGGATTTCAGATTTCCTTTTTAACTTGCTTTCATCAAAATATTGAATATCTTACATTTCTTTTTCGCATGTATAGCAGAACAAAGTCTACTGGGGTAACTGCAGTGTTTGTATGTGAAGAGTACAAAGCTGCGTGAGCAATTCATACCGAATAATTTATTGGTTGAACTTAGCTCTCATTTATGTTTGTGAATTGTATGATTGCTTGAGCTTGGTTCACAAATAACTTGTGAGATCTAATCCCTGTACCCACAGCACCTGCCCGTTGTCTCTCCTAGACTGTTCTTCTCATGTTCTGTTTCTTGAGATCCATATGGGATCTGAGTGGGTGTCATTTTTTAGAAACCTATAAAGCAAGTCTCTGCCCTAAGCAGACTACAGTATAAGGCTTTGCTCCTGCATAGTGTAGTTTATTTGTACTGGAGATGTTGCCCAATTCTTTGCAGATTTTTTACATGGTTTTTACCAATGTATGAAGATGTAGATAAAGAGCTCGGTTCCTGGCTCGGCTATGGGATCATTTAAAAAAAAAAAAGGACATACCTATAATAATAAGATTAAGAAAATCATGTTCTGTTTTTGTCTGTTTCAGATCACTTACTTTGCTCTTCCTAGTTCCTTCTTATCATCACCTTTCCCAGCCCAACAAAAATTTTTGGAAGGTGATGAGAGCACTTAAAACACTGGTGTTTTGCTACTCACTACTGTTCACACAAATAGGAGTGAATAGGCCAGGCCTAGGAGAGGTATATAAGGAAACAGTCCAAGCTAACAGAGAAGTAAACAGGACAGTTTGCAAATCATTTGCTGGGAGGAAGGGGAAGAGGAACCAGGCACTAGGCACGAGATCCTGCTCTGGGAAGGTAACTGATTCAGGGTTGCCTGTGTGTTTGGCTTTTGCTGGATGTAAAAGAGCTGTATGATTGCTCAGAGCTCCAGTATGAAGCTGGAGATAGGTCTGTTGAGCGTCTTTGTGTTAGGGTCAGAGGGGAGAGCAACAAGGATGATGTCATGGTGGGTGTCTGCTATAGGCTGCCAGACCAGGAAGATGAGGTAGATGAGGCTTTCTTCAGACAGCTAGTGGAAGCTTCCTGATCACAGGTTTGGTTCTCACTGGGGACTTGCTGACATCTGCTGGGAAGGCAATACAGTAGTCCACAGGCAATCCAGGAAGTTTTTGGAGAGCGTTGGAGACAACTTCCTGATGCAGGTGTTGGAGAGACCAACTAGGGGCCATGTTCTTCTTGATCTACTGCTCACATACAGGGAAGAATTGGTGATGGATGTAGAAGTGGATGGCAACTTGGGCAGCAGCGACCATGAGATAATCAAATTCAGGATCCTGATAAAAGGAAGAAAGGAGAGCAGCAGAGTAAGGACCCTGGACTTCAGAATAGCAGACTTGGACTCTCTCAGGGAACTGATGGGCAGGATCCCCTGGGAGCCAGTCTGAGGGGGAAAGGAGTCTAGGAGAGCTGGTCGTATTTTAAAGAAACCTTACTGAGGGCACAGGAACAAACCATCCTGATGTATAGGAAGAATAGGAAATGTGGCAAGTGATCAGCTTGGCTTAGCAGAGAACTCTTCAGTGAACTTAAACAAAAAAAGCTTATAAGAAGTGGAAACTTGGACAAACAACTTGGGAGCAGTATAAGAATATTGCTCAGGCATGCAGGGGTGAAGTCAGGAAGGTCAAAATGCAATTGGAGCTGCAGCTAGCAAGGGATATGAAAGGTAACAAGAAGGGTTTCTACAAGTATGTTAGCAACAAGAGGAAGGTCAGGGAAAGGGTGGGCAATCTAGTGAAAGATGATGAGAAAAAGGCTGAAGTACTCAATATATTTTTTACCTCGGTATTCACAGGCAAGGTCAGCTCCAGTGCCAGATTTGACATGCTGAGGCCCTAAACTGTGTCTGTTTTAAGAGGCCCCATATGATAAAATTAATCCATGAAATCCATGAAAATGGATTTTCATGACATTTTAAAATGCATAATTGTTATTTTGGCACAAATTTATTAACTCAATATGAATAATAACCGTGGAGCTATGTATATGCATATTGTTGTCATATTAGAATGGAAATGTCCAGTTTTTTTTTTCTTATTTAGAGGTCCCTCATATTGTGAAGCCCTAAGCCATAGCTTAAGTAGCTTAAGCCTAAATCGGGCACTGGTCAGCTCTCAGACTACTGCACCTGGTAGCACAGTTTGGGGAGAAGGCCAGTTGCCCTCAGTGGTGAAAGAACAGGTTAGGGACTATTTAGAAAAGCTGGACGTATACAAGTTCATGGGGCCAGATGCAATGCATCTAAGGGTGCTGATGGAGTTGGTTGATGTGATTGCAGAGCTGCTGGCCATTATCTTTGAAAATGCAAGGTGATCAAGGGAGGTCCCGGATGATTGGAAAAGGGAAAATATAGTGCCCACCTTTAAGAAAGAGAAGAAGGAGGATCCAAGGAACTACAGAAGAGTCAGTCTCAGCTCAGTCTCCAGAAAAACCATGGAGCAAGTCCTCCAAGAATCCATTTTTAAGCACTTGGATGACAAGAAGGTGATTAGGAACAGTCAGCATGGCTTCACAAAGGGCAAGTCCTGCCTTAACAACTTGGTTGCCTTCTATGATGAGTTAACTGGCTCTGTGGATGCAGGGAAAACAGTGGATATAATATACCTTGACTCTAGTAAGGCTTTTGATATCATCTCCCACAGCATTCTTGCAAGCAAGCTGAGGAAGTATGGGTTGGATGAATGGACTGTAGGGTGGATAGAAAGCTGGCTAAATTGTCGGGCTCAACGGGTAGTAATCAATGACTCAGTGTCTAGTTGGCAGCCAGTATTAAGTGGCACAGTGACCCAGGGGTCATGCTGATACTGGTTTTGTTCAATAGCTTTATTAACGATCTGGAAGATGGCATGGATTGCACCTTCAGCAAGTTCATGGATGACACCAATCTGTGGGGTGTAGTAGATACTTGGAGGGTAGGGCTAGGATTCAGAATGAGTTAGACAATTTGGAGGATTGGGCCAAAAGATAGCTCATGGAGTTCAATGAGGACAAGTGCTAAGTCCTGCACTTAGGGTGGAAGAATCCCATGCACCAATATAGACTGGAGACTGGCTGGCTTAGCAGCAGCTGTGCAGAAAAGGACCTGGGAGTTACAGTGGACAATCAGATTGATATGCATCAGCAGTGTGTCCTTGTTGCCAAGAAGGCTAACAGCATCTTGGGCTACATTAATTGGAGCTTTGCCAGCAGCTCAAGGGAGGTAATTATTCTGCTTTATTCCACAGTGATGAGGCCATGTCTGCAGTACTGCATCCAGTTTTGGGCCCTCCGATATAGAAAGGATGTGAACAAGTTAGAGGGTCCAGTTTCGGGCAATGCAAATGATTTAGGGGCTGGAGCACATGACTTCTGAGAAGAGGCTGAGGAAACTGGGCTTATTTAGTCGGCAGAAGAGAAGACTTGAGAGGAGATTTGGTAGCAGCCTTTAACTACCTGGAGGGTGGTTTGAAAGAGGATAGAGCTAGACTGTTCTCAGTGGTGACAGATGCCAGAACAAGGAGCAATGGGCTCAAGTTGCAGCAAGGGAGGTTTATGTTGGATAATAGGAAAAAAAAAATTTCTCACCAGGATGGTGGTGAAGCACTGGAACAGGTTACCTAGAAAGATGGTGGAATCTCCATCCTTGGAGGTTTTTTAAGGCCTGGATTGACAAAGCCCTGGCTGGGATGATCTAGTTGGGGATGGTCCTGCTTTGAGCAGGGGGTTGGACTAGATGACATCTTGAGGTCCCTTCTAACCCTAATTTTCTATGATTCTAAATGTTGGTGGAAAGGAAATAAAGGGTGAACTCTGTAGAAACATATTTATGATTAAAATAGATAACATCTTGGCTGAACTATTGTTTGCCCAGTTTTGAATGTCTGCATCGCCTTAAATTAAGTAAAGACTTTCTTGGCCTTTCATAATATTTCAAATTATTTATAGGAAAACCTCAATATTAGAGATTGAAGCTGGGCCCCTGGGTAGCTAAGGACACAGGAGTTATGGATTAGAGTAGGAAAAAGGACACAAGAGAGAACACAGTACCATAGCTTGGTTCTGGGGGGAGTTCCCTGGGAAAAAGGAAACCTAGGTACTGTTCACTACTTCAGGGGATGCTTATACATTTTGTGTTTTATCAGGGTCCTTAATACATAAAGAACATCCCTCATCCAGGGGAGCTCTCTTGGTGTGAGGCTACAGAGAGTTGTTCTGTCTTGCTCGCTTTCTCACTCTGAGAAGCCTTATGTTCTTAGCCAACAGAGACCTCAGATGTAGAGAAGTTATTAACCTCAGATATTATTAATCTCACCTTCTCCATAGCACTCTGTGGGGATATGGTAGATGTGAATTTGAACTCCATGAGGTTAAGGAGAACCAAGAATCCAGTGGCCAAACCTTATTTCACCTATTAGATGCCTAAATGGACACAAGCCACCTACATTTGATCCTAATCTACCCTGCTCAATTCCCTGAGAGCTTGTTAATACAAAAGATGGGCAGGTCTTACTCCTTCTCATTACTTCTTCTGGGAATTAGTCTGAAAGGTAAGATGATGGCATGTTATGAAAAAAAATGCACTAATAAATTTTCAGAGACTTGAAGACTATATGCAATAGGATCCCATTTAGGCATCTAAATCCATTTAGACACCAATAGGTGGGATAGGATCTGACCATTGGGCTATTTCACAGGCAAGTGCCCCTACAAGTAGGTTGTTTTGTAAGAGGATGCTGCTACGATTATATCTTTAATGACAGTGGCTGTAGCTGCTGTGCTTTGTATCTGTTGAGGCTGGACATGCTCAGAGTATGGCTATTGGCTTGACCCTCTCCAGGGACTTAGGCACAAAGATGCCAGACTGTGAATCCCAAATGGCTTTAGCTGAGAGACGGACACAAAACTACTTGCTTGACAATGCTTTTTGATGTGCACAGTAGCAGAATTGTAGGTACCTAAGTAACTTTATATGTAAAAATTCACATACCAACAGACTTCCAGGTGCCCAAGCCATCAGGCAAGTTTTTGGGGATCACTCTTTTGCAATTAGGCGCCTGCTTTCCATGAAAATTTTACTTTGTGCACCTTAATGCTTCTTTGGGATATCTTACATCATCAGAAATGGTACAGCTGTCTGTGTTTATTTTATTAAGCAATTCAAGTTTGCTTTCTGTGACTGTATTTGAATGAAGCAAGAAGATTATCAGGCTGCTGCTTATTATGGTGTTAGAGGACAGAAATCATGAGAAAGGAAGCATGTGATTGGGAGCATCCCTTGAGACCAAATGCATTTCTGCTGTTGTGTTTGATTGTAGCTGTAAGAGATGGAAATTCTTACTTCCATTTGGAGAAGCTTGTAAACACTTTGTTTCTGCTTGCAAAAGCCTCTGATCCCTAGGAAAGCCCTCCTCCAGCCTTTGCCCCAATCCTCATTACTTTACATTTTCCCCCATTAAAGAACATGTGCCACTTGTCAGAATCGAAAGCTTGCAGCTGGCTGTCACTTTACTCCCAGACGTGCTATCCTTCATAAGTTTATCTTCAAGGGAATGATCTTCTAACAAGCCCTTGCTGCTTCAGGAAGGCTTTTAGTATTGCCGGTTGGTATTTGGAGAATACCTGTACATTCCTTTGAACATTATATAGTCCTGCAGTCTGTATCTATTTACATGCTCTTGGCAGGTACCTTCAGCTCAGAAGCTGTTTGCATGAATATATGCCCCAATCTGGATTAAACATTCCAGGATCTCGTCTGATCTAGCTGTTTTATGGTCTAGCTGGAGCATGGTGAATTTGCACCTAGATTGAGAGCTACAGAATGGATTAGGGTGCTATTCAAACCATAAACACACAATCATTTAACAAGCAGAGTGGGGTGCATTTTGATAACTTGGATCAATAGATGATCAAAATGAGTGACGAACTGGGCCAAAAGGTTAAAATATAGATGCTTCTGATTTCTTCCTTTGTCCCCATGGCAGGTGCTCACTGGACTATGTAAATGTGACTGCTTATGTAGGTGCCTATGTCATAATTTAGCCAGCTGATATTAGACACCTGAGTGAAAAAAAAAAAATTGTCCTTAATAATTTATTTTAAAATATTTAAATTAAGTAAGGAAAAAACTTTTTTTTGTTCTGAACTTTTTTTCTGGAGCTAATTATATATGAATGTTCCCCTAATAAGAAGGGATAGGCCTGTAAATTAGAAGCTGAGCTTCTTACCTAGATTCTAGGTTGCAATAATATGTGTTTCTCTCACTTGAGTTGTTAGGGGTCACTTGCTTAGTTCAGGAAAGCATCACATCTAATTAAATATGGCATTTCTTTGCCTGCTGTAATTGGCCCTTTTTGCAGTGGATAGGCCCAGGAGTAGAACAGACTGAATCACCTCTCAGGTTTAATTCAGCAGCTCCAATTTTTAACATTTAAGGATATTTGTGGGTGGCACACTTTTTTGGATTATCTATGGACAAAGTGTACACTGTTGAAATGGTTCTGAAGAAAAAAGGGTCTCTGGAGGTGGCAATTTTGGGTGCAGCATGCAAACCTCTTGTTTTTTGAGCTAAGTAGTAAGTACGGGATAAAGGGAAGCAAAGGGAAGCTAAGAAGTTGCATTTTGGCAGCTGGCATTTGCTCCAACTCACCCTCTTCAACACACTTGTGAGCATACATGCACACAGTTTGGAAATCTAAAACTAGAAAAAATAGTCTTTTATCTCCAAAAGTAAAGGATCTTTATCACTTCAGTTTCTACAACTAATTGTAGTAATAGGTCAGTCTCTAATCTCTGTGGGCCAGCTGTCAGAGGGCAACAATATAGTAGTATTTAGTTCAGAGTACTGAGTAGTATTAGTACTGATTAGGACTGAGTGTTGGGACTCAACCAAGGACTTGGCCAAGAACAGGGCTTCGTTGTATAAGACACTATACCAGGGGTGTAAAGCCCAGGGCTGGTCTGTGGATCCACAGCTGGATCTGCATATTGGATCCGCTCTGGACCCGCATGCTGGATCCAGAGCATGTCCTGGAATGAGCTCTGGGTGTGGCGTGGTCTTGCGCTGGCCATCCTGGGGCTATTGCATGTGGCTACTGCTTCAGGGTTGTGCTTCACACAACAGCTGCTCTGTCACTCTGCTGCATGCAATGGTTATTCCACCTCTCCAGGGTTGTGCTGCAGGTAGTTCCTGCTCCAGCTACTTCTTGATGTACGCTGGATCCAGCATGAAGCCGATGCATACTAGAGCCCCATGCACTGCATGCAGCCCCTGCTATCTGGTCCACCTGCATGCTGCCTTGGATCTGCTATGAGATGATAGGGCTCCACAAACTGTATCTTTGACACCCCTGCACTGTATCAATATGGGAGAAATAGACCCCGTTGCAAAGGTTTGAAGGCAAAATAAACCAAACGCTGTGTGTTGCCATTTTACAGAATGGCAGCTGAAGGCACAAAGAGGCTGAGTGACCTATAAAAAAATGTAGAGAGTGTGTGTAAAACCCCCCAGAATTTAAGCCAGATCTTTTGGAACTCAGCGCTGTGTGCTGTCCACAAGAACATGCTTCTTCTCCATGTATGTGCACTTATTAACGACAAGATATTATGAAAGGAACAGGCAGTCTTCCCACATCAGCGTTTACAGGGGGCAACAATAATCTTCATTCTAGCTCTTACAAGAACCAGTGAGTCCAGCAGAGATTGTAGTGCTGGACTGTCCCAAAAAGCTGTGGTGAAGGTGGAACATGGTTTGGACTGGTATTGGTGTGTGTGGCAGCTCGCAGTGCACTCCTGTGCCAGGTGGCATTTCTCTGAGAACAGCTCTTTCTGTTTCTTCTCCAACACAGGAAGTGGCTTAAAGCTGCAGTCTTTCACTAAGCTAGTAAACCATTTTAATACATGAATTTCTCCCTACCTATCTGATACATCTCTGCTTCAATTAGATTGAATGAAACTACAGTTTAAAGTGGGTTTGGCATGCAATTTTTCATGAAATGGCTTTTGGATGAGATATATAGCCAAGACCTTGACCCTATAGTCATTTAAATTCCCACGACAATTTTCAGGATCATTAGCGCTCACTGATTTTTAGTGTGGCTAATCTACTTCCTTCACTATGGGATCAAAGGGAACTGCTATTGAGTTCAGTGGGTGTATTGTCAGGCTCTCCGTGTATATGCAAAATGGTTGAGAGCATCAGAGATCCAAAGCTAGAAGTGCCTAAGTTCAAACAAGCGTAAAGCTCATTTTCATCTTCTGTAGGACTAGGTCTGATGTTGTAGGCAGAACTTTGATCTATGAGACAGCGAACACACTTTCTGGTAGATGATTACAGTAATGTCCATGTTTGATCTGTAAAGCACTCAGACATATTTTGTTGTGTTTGATACAAGTGAAATCATTTCTTAAGAAAATCTGGTTTGGGGATGTTTGGCTCTCCTGTACAGACCAATAGGTTCTTCTGTCCTGGCTGTAATCTACTCGCAAACACTTAACCTGCAATTTCACTTATAAATTCTATTGTCCAATTTCAGTGTAAAGAAAAGCTTCTGCATTTCATCCAAGGGGTGGCAGTATTTCAGTGGCAGATGAAACAGTGCTTTTTTGCAACTTGAAAGGCACTGTTTAAATATGTGATAATATTTATTTAATATATGAAGATCAGACTAAAGTTCTGTCAAACTGTAACATAAATGGAACCAATCATTGTGAAGGATTAAAGGACAAAATTAGTGTGAAAAAGAATCTGCTTAATAAGAAAACTGAAGAACCTACAAGAAAATGCTATGGCTGTGAAATGAATACAGGCTACAGATGAGTAATGCAAATTAGGCCACAATTCAGTTTTATATATATGCTCTGTAAAATGAATAGTCTTTCAGCAAGGGCAAGCAGTGAATAGGTTAGTGCAGCAGTAAGGGAAAAAACAACAAAAATATATGTAGGTACTTTTGTTGCAAAAATCAGCCAGTTTTTGAGAACCATACTCATCATTTGCTTATTGTAAAGAGAAGGAAAATCTTCTCTATGATACGAACAGAACTCGAAGCAGAGTGCATATCTGAAACAGGATAGGAAATTTGCTATGTCATCTACTAAGTATTGTTATATGTATAATATGCGACTAAGGCACACCACAGCCTCAGTTTCTATCTTCTAATAGATTCCTATGGAATTTTTTATTTCTCAAAAAATCATCATTAAAAGCAAATGATTTTGCAGCCAATACCTTATGCTTTGTTATAATGCAAGTAACATTTAGCATGTCTTGTAGACTGTCTGATGAATTCCCATAAGTTTTCCAGCAAATGTCAGCTCACTTCTGAATTGAGTGGAGCACTGCCTTCCTTTTGCTTTGCTACAATTTGTCATGCTTCATACTTGGCTAAATCTGCCAATTTTCATTGTCCTCACTGACAACAGCTGTCAGCATGCCATTTATGTCTTCAAAACTCATGGTGGCAGCATTATCAAAGTTACAGGACTGAAATGCAACCTAAGAAACTTAGTGATTTAGATCTGTGTCACTTCTTGCTATCTCATACTTGGGAATAGTACTGCTGAATCCCTTAATTGCTTTAGAAAGGAAGAACACAGCTGGAAGTATCAAACTGGCCAAGAGGTCTGATAAAGTCATCATTGCCTACTGACTGTATTGAAGAACTCAGATTGATGATGACGAACTAAAATCATTTGAACAGAAGCGTACATCAAATGAACCCAACCACCATAAAACACAAAGGTTCCTGACAGCAAAGTACCTTTCCTCCCTTGTTAACTGGAGGGTTTAACAGGAGCCATTTCAATTTTAATTCTCTGGGTAATTTTTAGTGCAATCTCATGATTAGTTCTGAATTTTGACCATGGAGCTTTTCTAATCCTAAATGATACTGAGCCAACAGCTCCAACTGACTGTAGTGGGAGCTGAGGCAATTCAGCAGCAACTTGCAAGATTAGGCTGAAGATAATTTTTAGTCCTTCATAGGATTAGTTCCACTTTTGCGCGGTTTGCTGATTAACTGTGAGGCCAGCCTGTTATAGGATTTCTAGAATAAAAGTTTGAATGTTATTGCTGCTGTTGTGGAACTTGGGTTTTGCAAAACCTATCCAGGGGTTCAGCTGTTCAGATTAGAGTTGACTTGGAATCTAGGTCATATATCTTCCAAGCAAGAAGCATTCTAAGGGCTCAGAAAAATTATTGCAATTGTGTTTCTGATTTGAACCATTTGCTATATGGGCAAAACCTGGAACATAGATTTAACTTTGTAAAACTTCTTTGGACTGATTTTTTGAGTAAGCCAAATGACTGATGCTTCAGATCTGGTCACATCTAGAGCCAAACAGTGGAATAGAAATGTAGGTGCATTATTCTAATTTTGGTACATTTCATGTTCATATATTTAGAATATATATACATATATAGATGGCTTTAGAATATCTATATCTATATATCTTATTCTAACTGGAACTTGTTCGAATGAAATGATATTTTTATTGAAAAGTTTCTCAATTTGCTTAATATTTGTTGTGGAATATATGTATTCATTCTAAGCTATGTGATTGAGGTAGTTGTTAGAAAGATTTGTAATAGTGATCTCAATATATATCACCATTAGATCTCAGCATTAGATTATGGTCATATGATCATGGTCACATATAGATATATATGTGCAACTATTACTGTCACTATAGATTACTATTAGAAATCTTTCTAACAGTTATCTTGATCATATTATAGGTTAGGATATATATGTATATATATTTCATGATTAAGATTCCAAGTAAAAGAAGACAGACCAAATTCACCATCAAGTTCACAGATTTATACCACAGTGAAATTCAGCTAAAAAAATGGTTTAAAAATAAACTGGCTTACTCTCTAATATTCCTCTCTAAACTTCATTTCTGTTTCTTACCTGCAATAGTGGCAAAAAACCCCAACTCTATTGAGTTTTTCATCATGGTTAACTCTTGCAAAGAAACAACAGAATCTTCAGCCTTGCTGACTGGCAGCTTTGAGAAAATCTGTGAGAGTTTTAGCACCTTTGGCAGCCTGAGCAGCATTCAATCCAACAGAATGTGAATTGAGGGAAATGAGGGAAATGTGGCCATGGATTTCATTGTCTTGCTAGGCCAGCCTTGGGCACCTGCGAGTAGGACCATCAATAAGATGCTACAGAATTTACAGGCATCATTCTGTGTTGCCCTGGTGGTTAGTTTATATTTTTAAGGTTATTTCTGTAAGATAAAAGAGGAAGGAAGGAAAAGAGGAGAGTGAGATTGTCTTTCATGTGTATTGCTAGGTTCATGGCTATAGACTTTACAGACCTCAAAGGCTCACTCAGAGTATTAAAATGATGATGCTTAGTCCAGAAGAATATTATGATGTCTGATGATTATGCTGGCACCAGCACAAATCTGTGTTCAGTGATTAATAAAAGTAAGCAACTATAATCCTGGTAGTTTTGAGCCAACAGTTCTCCCATCTGTTGGTATACACCTCTGGAGACAGGAACCATGAATTTATTAGCACTCCTACCACTTCCAACTTGCCACAGGGCTTGTTGTGTTTTAATTGCACCAGCATATTAGTAGCACCTCCTCTAGTGCAGGGGCTTGTAGTGCTGTGGGGTGTGAGCTGTGCTAGACAACAGATGCAATTCCATTTTGGGGCAATCTTAGGTTTTTATTAACCTTTTCTTTTCTTCCAGAAGGAATTTGGAGGAGTCTCTGCCACCAAGATAAGTGTGGTTGCCGGTACTGGATTTTAGCATTGTAGAGATTCTACCTCTCAGTAATACCCTAGAGATAAGTTGGAAGTCTGGTCATGATTAGGTCCCTTGTGAGATAGGGTTCTTGGATTGTTTTGGAATGCACAGATGGATCGGGACAGCATGGGCACGCTGCACACTTCAGGGCTGTTTACATGGAACGGCTACAATAAAGCCAGGGATACCCGCTAACATGGTAACATCATGATAACAATATGAGCGAAATGTTTCATTTTCTCAGATGTGCCTGTCTGTGATCAATCACACTTGGACTTGATTCAAAAAGAAACAGAACACGATAACCACTATAAGATCAACACAGGAAATATGGGTATCTCTGTACTAAGGGTTTCTATGGTGCCTCTTGCTGTAGTATCTCGTATAAGTCCAAGATTATGTCTAAACCGGAACAACTGATGCTTCTGTAAATACACCTTCTTAGTTTTAAACTCATTGGCTCGGGTACCACTAGCTGTGTAGCTATGGCAGCACAGAGCTCGGTGCAAACTACAAAACCCACCCAAATATTTAATTGGATTCTCAGGCAGATTTTGCAGCCCACACAGAATTTTATGCAGTTAGTATCTGCAGTAGCCAGTGTAACCCTAGCTAGGGCATTCTGCAGTCCCTGTAGAATAAATATACCCTATAGTGCCTGCTTTCTGAGGAATGCATGAAGTTTTACAGGCTAGGCCATATGGACTATAGAGCAGAGGCCATCATCACTGGGGAAGTCTGGGATATACTGAGTTTGTACTCTTTGTGCTCCAGAAGAGTATAGTTAGTACTTCAGATGGTGCTTTCTGATCCCATACCCAGCCTGTTCTGCAAGATTTGATGTACTGCACATTACATTAGTCTAATGTTCCATTTGCTAGTACTGACAGAGACAAGTGCTAGGAAATAGTGCATTAGTTTAATGTGCTGCAGCACATGTGTAGATGCTAACCAGGAGCAATTTGCTCCTGCTCAGCCCAGGCATCAGGGGGCCACAGCTGCTGCCTGGTTAAATCCTGAGGTCTGGGGAGTTGGGGGACAGCTGTCTTAAAGCAGGGGACAGCTCCCAGCTGGGAAGAGCTTGGGATTGCAGCCTGACTTGGCGGTGCTGGTTTGGGGTGATGCTCCATGCCTGAGTGGCAGCAGCACCTTGATCTCTCTCCTCACTTTGCTTGCAGGTGGTGGAGGAGGCCAGGATGAAATGGTGGAACATTTGTCATCAAGAAAGGTAAGGTAAGGAGGCATCCTCCAACTCAGCAGCCTCAGGCCCTGCTTCAGGCTCTGGGGAAGGTTTCTGGTGAGCACTGTCCTTTAGCCTTGGGGTCCCTCTGCCTTCCAAGACACTTGGTTGGAGGGAAGACAGTGATGAGCTGGGATCCCCCAGCCCATGCCCTGGCTCCTGTCCAGTGGTAGGGGGGAATGAGAGCTGAGCAGTGCCAGGACCTGGGGGATCCCAGCCCATGCCCTGGCTCCTGCTCATTGGCAGGCAGAGTTGGGAGCTGAGCAGTGCTGGGACCTGGGAAGATGGCTTCAGAGCCTGGAGCTCCCACTGGCTGCTGCAGTAGGAGTGAACAGGGCAGGGGAGCAGGAGCAGCCCTGGATTGAACTCCTGTCAGAAGCAAATTTGCTGCCAATGCAGGTACACATTCACACACGTGCCCAGACATAGTTTAAAGCTCCTGAATTGTCTGCGCAGAAAATTCAGGCAAGTTAATTGCATGTGTAGATGTGCCCAGAGGTGATATCTCTAAGCAAAGATAATCCTAGGATGTCTAGTCCTCATGTGGTTGGGAAAGAAAAGAAAATAGGCCTGTACTGATATAATGCTCAGAGCAGTGTCTGTGTTCCAGGTCCTTCTGTGGGTCTGTCACAACCATGACAAGGAGTTTTACTACAAAATGCAATAATTAGTTCTGCAGTTCCCTGGTTCTGTCCTCAGTGTCTCAGCTAAATTTCAGACCTGTAATACACAGCCAGACTGGTAATTACCTGAGCCATTAACAACATTTTTGTATGAGAGAAAAAGAATAATTGGATTATAATATCATAGGTTTTGCTAAGGTGCCTGGGACATTGGGTTTTGTTCCCTGCTATGTATCATTAAGTATATACATCTGTCAATCTCAAAGAGCTTAGTACAGATGCTGGGTGTAGTTATCTACCTTTTTGTGGTGGATTAGTACTGGTTATTTGGGACTGGTAATTACGTCTATCAGGAAAAAGAGAAAATTATGACAGCCGCTACATATGGCAATTTTCTTTAAGGGAATTTCACCATTTTTTCTTTTGCCTGATTCTCCTAGCAACACAAAGCATAGGCTAAACTAAATATTTTCAATCTCCAGAAAAGATACATAACTAGGCTGGCTAGAAAACTGATCAAGATTATGGCCCCAGGAATAGAGCCACCTAAGAAAGAAAATGAAGAGAAAATAAATCACAGCTTGAATAGTCGTCATTTGTCAAGGAAAGGCAATCTTTGTTAAACCACCAATGGCCAGCCACTCAGGAGGGAAGTTATTTTGACAGTGATGGCTTGTATCCTGGCTGTCCTGGGAAACCCACAAGGTACTTCTCTACTGTAGAGCAACTGTTTCACCATCAGGCATTCAAACTGCCTTAGACAAATATAGTTGTCTTGCATATATGAATGATGTTTACTACTTGTGTAAGGTGCTAATACATTTAAACTTTTCATAAAAGCTTTAATTAATATAAATTGAACAAACATCACAATCTGTTTCACCTTAGCATTCATGTATAATGTATCCATGCCCTGCTACTGCACAACAGGCATACTATTTTCAAGAAATGGGAAATGAGATTTTAAAACAATTCCCTCTAAGGAATCTCCAAAAAAGTCGGGGAGGAGGATTACTTTACTTAAATTTTCAGAAGTACCACACAAATCTGCTGTCATATGCATCCACATATCCATAAACATGCAAAACCGGTATAAAATCAAAATGTCGGCTGAAATTAGTCTAGAACTATCAAATAGTACACGCACAGGTGAATAAATAATCAGTTATGTTTGTGTTGGGATCTTAGAGCATTTCAGAACTGTTTTCAATGCCTCATTTCTTTTCAGTGTTGAATCTGCTTTCTCAGAGGTACACGTTGCACCAGACCCATTTTCCATTTTTACCTTAATTGCTTTGTATACAGGCCTTAACGAAAATATGACAATGATATTTTACATTTCTAAAGTGTAAACCATATTAATAGACAGTTTTAAATAACAAGCTTTGATTCTCTGACAAAAGCTTACAGGAAGCTTTGTGGGATATGTATATAAGTTGTAAGTTTCACAGGTGTTCAAAGTGAGGAACAAAGTTAATTGGTTCAGTGCATTCCTCACTGAGTTCTATAGATCCTGCACAAAAAGGCAAGCCGTCATATCATCTAAATCCTCTGTGGTTCAACAGGTCAAGCATACACCTCTATTATTCATTTTATACAAGTTCTAGAAAGGTTTGCAAGTGCAAATGTAGACTGTTCTATATCAAAACACAGTTATGCAAATAATAACCCTGCAGTCTGGAGAAATCCAGAAGTCGTATATTAAAAGCTTTTTATATGTATGATAAAAGTAAACCTGTAATAAATGTGAGGCAACTTAAATATTTATGCATTCCCATCTCAAAAGAAATAGACCATATTACTGCAGTAGTAAAATATTAATATTTCATATTTTAATAGGGCAAGACACCCCACAAATAAAGATAAATGAAAATGCTCCTGACTGCAGTATATGAAAGTGTTTTACATAAAATAAATACAAGTATATTTTAGATAGCATTTTTCTTTCCTCAGTTTAAAACTATACTATGAGGAGTACCTAACTACCTTTTGGACACATCTACATGAGATGTTTACTGTGCACTAGCTTAATTAACTGTGCAGTAAATGTCTCAGTGTCTAAACATGCATCCCCATTAGGGTGCATGAAACTAATAAACTCCATAGCAGGTTAGTACTTGTAAATACAAGTACCACCCTGCTAAATACAAGTACTACCCTGTTGCAGAGTTTTTTCTGTGTATCAGTACAAGCGTAGATACCAGCTTGCTGGGGCACAAGGGTGCTTCAGTGCAGGTGGCTAGCCCAGCACTGAAGCACCCTTGTTTCCCAGGCATCTCCTGCAGTACAATGAGTCCAGTTGGAGCAGCCCTGGGCTGGCAGGCTGACCTTCACGGGACCCCTGCCAGCTGACGCTGCTGCAACCCGGCTCAGTGTGCTGTGGTCTGGCCATAAGTATAAACTGTGCATCTGGGAGCTTCCTGAGAACAATACACTGCGGAGCAATAAGCTCTGCAGTTTATATCTGTGCATTAAGGGCATATGCCCTTTATGTAGTATTTTATTATAGATTTCATAGACATTAGGGATGGAAGGAACCTCACAAGATCATCAGGTTGAGCCCCCAGCCCAAGGGGCAGGCAGTCAGCTGAGGTCAAACGAACCCAGCAATATAGGCATCCAAGAGTTTCTTGAAAGTGTCCAGAGTAAGTGCTTGCACCACCTCTGCGGGGAGTTTATTCCAGGTGCTGGGGACTTGGACAGTAAAGAAGTTTTTCCTTATGTCTAGGCTAAAATGGTCTTCCAAGAGTTTGTGACCATTTAATTCCCCTACATGACCATTTAACCACAGGGTAAATGTTATCTACAAGTAATTATGCAGTAAAATCAGAGGTATGATTTTCTGTTAATTACTTTTGGATGTTTTCATTGTAATTTAACATATTGTCTGTAGGAATATGTATTTCCTGAACTACTGTATGAAGTCAAGTGAAAGTTAAGGGCTTGCTTCTTTACTGAAATGAGCTAAAGATTACTATATTTTCCAGTGAAGGACGTACACTTTAAAGACAATATTCTCATATCTTATCTTACACTGCAATGAAGTGCCAAATTCTTATCACAGGGCATTCAAGAAATCCATCTCCCTTGACTGTGAATTGCTTCAGGGTGCTTATGCACACCTGCTCCATAAGAGGAATTGCCAGTAAGCTCTCAAACTCATACCCTACCCACTTTTGGCCACACTAAAATGCTGTCATAGAATCATAGTCAGTGAAGCTCTAGTACAAAAGGCTGTGCATGACTTCACAGGCTCTCAAAATGTTGCCTTATGTGATTGCAGAGGGAAAAAAATAGGTTGACACCTGGGCTAAGTACAGACAGTCAAAAAGCCCAAGGCTGAACTGATTCAATCTTCATAGGTTAGTCTAGCCTGCATAAATTGAACCAATAAGCAGGTGAACAGACATTCACTTCTTTGATTCCAGAAATGTAGCCACATGCTGACAGAGGCCCAGCCAGAAGCTGGAGTGGGGGTGGGGGGTGCTAGCATATGCCTCCCTACTAGGCTGAAGCAGACAGTTTGGGGCACGGCTAACTCCACCCACCCTGCAAGGTGTTTGCACAGGGGAGATGCAAAGGATCCTGGGATGTTGGGGGACTGTAAGTTAACTTGAATCTAGAGGGGATTTGGAACAGAAGTTCAATAAGCCAATTTAACCTAGATCAGTTAAGTATGATATTATATCCATCCAGGTTATCTTAAACTGGTTTTGGCCATTTTGATAGCAGTTTATTTGCACTGAACTTCTGTTGTGGTACAGAAGTGAACCAGTTTATGATCACTTTTTTTTTTTACTGGTTTATGACTAATTTCCATCCCTAGCCCTAAAGAGACTGACAGCAGAATAAAACAGACCTCCAGAATGATAATCTGTGGAGAACTTGTTGGTTTTTCCATGTAGATCTATCAGATAACATGTTTCTGTCTCCTGATACTTACTTTTAACTGCTGACTTGCACTGAGACAAATTAAAGATATTAAGGGCACCTATACGCGAATGTAGCAGCAGTTCTGATGTGCTGGAATTCCAGTGTATCAGAGCAGACTTGATTAATCGAGTTTGCTGGTGCATGGTAATTGCTGCACTCCAGCAGCCTCCTGCATCTTTCGTATCATCATCCCCATCGCAAGCAACTGGTAAAAGGGGCATGGCGGAGGGGGCACGTGCCCACCCTGAGATTGGCCCCTGACTTGGCACTGCTCAGGACGGGGCAGTTTTTTTGCGTGAGCCGGCAGCGTTTTTTGGGGGGGTAGGCACTAAGCCACAGCACAAAGTATAGGAGTGGATATGGGGCTTTTGGCCTGCCCACAAATTGTTCCCTCCCAGACTCAGGAGGCAGCAGTTGCCCCTGATCCCCATGCTTAAAAATGGTGGCGGGGCACTTGAACTAAAGCTCATTGAACAAGTTTTAATTCAAGTGTCCCCACTGCCATTTAGAAGTGTGGGGACGCTAATACATGAGACGTTGCAGCACTTCAATTAGAGCAGCTTTCGGAGGATGTGTAGAAGTGCCTTAAATATTTTCCTCAAAGTGCTAATCCTACATTTCTGTAATTGCATTAGGGATGCTATTAATCATAAGATGCAGTAAAGGTGATCTGTGTGATTCTGAACAGATGGAACGTGCCCCCATAATAATCTCTGTATTAAAATGTGATTTATACTATGAAAAATGTGAGACCTTTTGAACAGGACATTACAGGGTCAAGTCATATCAGTATCAACGTGAAAATCAAAATGTTTATTTTATCATGTTCAGATATATACTAGGAGAATCCAGCCATGCAATGATGTTTTATTTATGTGCCTGATTTCTTAAGAATCAAATCCTGGCTCATCTGGAGCCTACTTTGCATGCACATTGGTATGCATGTGTGCCTGCAAGTCTCCATATTTTTTGCATCTTCTTTCATTTTGCATAAATAAATATGATTGTCTTCAATATAAATAACACTGGAAAGGAAAATCTTTAAAATTATGCTATAGTTCTGTTTACCTTTCATATGTAAAAGCAGAAACTCCCTATATACTGTGTGTGTCCAAATATATTGCAGCACATTTGTTAGTGTCAAAAAGCCCAAATGAAAACATGTTTAGAACAAATGGAAAAAATCAACTCCCTTTCCTAAAAGAAAGAAACAGTGAGTCACATTTCATTCATACTCAGGGCTGTGAGAAGCAGGGCAAGCTGATCTTTGTTGTGGAGTGTCTGACTGAAGGTTGCATTCAGCAAGGACTCCTAGTTGTCAGAATTAACTAATAGATGATTTAAAGACTGTTACAGTATGACTGAACATATATGCTCAGACTCAAGCAAGAGGCAGTATAATTTTCCTTTCACTGCTCCCTTCTGTTCTGGGGAGAAAGTTTGGGCTGTATTCTTAAATTCATCTTGTCATCTAAAGATGTAACTGATTGAATTAATGAAATAGATGGGAATTGGGTACGGTGGTGCTTTTTAAAATGCAACAAGGCACATATCTGTATTTTAGGCCCCATCATCATGTTACACTTATAGCATGATTAACCAATTAATCTCATTGTAAGTGGTCACTCAACCACTCATTCAATTAAGGTGTTTATACACATGCTCCAGGAATGAGGGGGAGAGGCATCTTAATTAGAGCAGCTCCAAGAGCCACTCTAATTAAAGCGCCTGGAGTGCCTTGTGTATTAGCGTCCCCTCATTTCAAAATGGCAGTGGGGCATTTATCTAAACCTTGTCAAATGAGTTTTAGATAAAACACCCCTGTCACCATTTTGAAGTATGGGGATGTTGATACATGAGACACTGGAGACTGCTGGAATGCAATAATTACCACAGCTCAGCAGACTCACTTAATAGTGTCTGCTCTGATGGGCTGGAATTGCAACATGTTGGAGCAGCCTCCCTGCTTGTGTATAGGCACTCTTAATCACATGATAAAAAGAGGAATGAGTTACAAAGTTAGTGTTATAACTTTGTAGCTGCTTCCTAGCATGCCATTATTGAACGTGTGGCCAGGGGACCCTATGGCTGGGAGCCCCACCAGTTGATCAGAGCTCCCAGTTGGGGAGGGGGGCTACGTGCACCCATAAACCTGTGAGCTCCCAGCTGAAGTTGGCTCCCATTTGCAGAAGCACACACCTCTGTGGCTGGGAGCCTCCTTACCTCACAGGTGCATTCCCATGACCAGGAGACTGCACCTGATGCCCACGTGGCTGGGAGCCCAGATCACTTGATGGGGCTCCCAGCCGCAGGAGTTCATGGTACATTTCTGTGGCTGGGAGCCCTGTCAGGCAAAGGGCCTCCCAGCTGTGAGTACTTGCTTCTTGCTAGTACAGGGGGAACCTGGGATCAGGGTCTCCCAGCACTGCCCTGAAGGTGTGATGGGATCTGAGTCACAATCCCACAGTGTGGCATAAACGTGTGGCATGGCAGGAGGTGTGATTGTGTAGATCACTGATTAGATCCCATCATGCATTTACCTGCACATGTAGAGGGGCTCTCAGATGCCCAAATATCTTTAGAAGTTTGACTCTGAATGACTGCAGCCCTAAAAAAAAAAGATTCAACTACCTTCCCCCTTTGTGTCTGGACAGCTGATCTAGTTTGCAGGTAGGAAAGGAGGGAGCTACCATGTTCCAGCTAACCCACCCCTTTGTTTGCAGTGGCCGCTATCCTAAGATCTGAAATATGTGGTCTATAAGACAGTCAGACCCAAGATCCAGCCATGTTGACAAGGGTGTGGCAAGGGGATCTTAGTTTCTTCCTCCACTGTTCAGCTGAGCTACAGAAAAGCACAGGCTATTTTATTTTAACATCTGTGATATTATTGAGCAATACCTGCTGCCAATTGCTCTCATAGCAACACACCCATCCAATCCAAAATGCCTTAGCTATAAACAACACAAAAGAGATGTGCAGACAATGAGAAAGAGATGTTCGTTCAGAAAAATAGGGGCTTTTGTTGTATTTTCATTGTAGATCTAATAAGCTGTTAGTTAGTAAAAGCTTTTCTCTCTAGCATCTACCAAACATAAAGGTGTTTGGGGAGTGAATTTGATAAGCAAAATGACTTATCGCCAGTAGACTGTGTGTGCACACGTGTGTGTGTGTTTTAATAAAGACTATTACAATATAAACAATATTAAGGTCCCAAAGTGTATTATAAAACTACTACTGCTGTTGGCGTCTACTATAGAACAGTTACACAGAGTTTGGTTTTTTTTGTGGATAGTTGTTAAGAACATACTGCACAAGGATGAAGTTGAAAATCATAACAGTATCTGGAACAGAGCAGATAAAGTAGAATGTACAGCTGCTTTGTACAGCAAGGTCTGATAACATGCACTTGGTTTATTGAGAATGCAGCCGGAGTCTTTTGTTCCATTGCATACACCCTATCATTCCTTATGGAACTTGTGATCTCTCCTTCCTTTGATGGCATTGCATGAAATATTATGATGAAACCATTTCAAATAATGTTTACAAATCAGCTGTGCATGGAAGCAATTGCAGTTCATTGTGTTTGTTTTGTTTGTTGCAATATTTCTTTTCATGGTAAGCTTTCCAGTCTCCATCTTTCTCTTTTGTACAAGTGCCAGTTGAACAATGCAATGTATACCTTCAAAGGTAAGCTGTTCTCTCAGTTCTCTCTAACAGCTCTCTAAGCTGCTCTAACTCAGGCAGGGAATTGTTTTTTGCCAAGACTGCTTCAACTGTCACATGTCTCTCAAAGGATTAACTTTAAATCCAAAGTGCCCACAAATTTGTATGTCTGGAAGAAGGTAAGGTTCAGCTTCTGGTAAGTAGGTCAGCACTAGTTCTGGCAGCTTTGGCTAATAGGGTTTGACTATAGCAGTTTGGCTATAGGGTCCCACTTCATAGAAGTGTTATCAAGGATTTTGCTTTCTGGATGTGTACTAGAAAGACCAAGGAAACAAATAATGCTAGAGCTTACTGAGGCCAAAGGGAGTTTAAAAGCATATAGTTCTGTCTTGTGCTACAAGCACAACAATGTGGTGGTATCAAGACACCTTCTAACAGAAGTATCAAGAATTGACTATAGGCAAGGGAGCCCATGCTAGCCGAATCATTAAGTGGAGTTATGTTTCCAAAATACTGGGAAGAGTCAAAATAGGACAGAACTGCTCTGAGGACAGAAGTCTCCACACACAATTCATGCCCAGTATTCAGTTTAGGTGTCCCTGGGATTTGTGAGCCAGAGAAGATTCTTATGGAAGGGCCAAACAAGCTCAGTCCAATCCCAAAAACCAAAGGAACTCCACTGGAGGACATTCACTTATTTCTCTGACTTCTACAGAAGAATTATCTTGTGGTGGCACACTCTGGCTTTTTGCTTCTGATAAATTCATCACCTTGTATTTGAGCCCTACGTATAGAAAGAGAGAGAATGGAAAAGATGCCAGAGGCACCAGCAAGGAAGTTTGCATACATAGTCAACTGCCAGGATATTCCCAGGGAACAGTCATGGAGAAAGGAGGTATGTCCTTGTATTTTACAAAATGATCCTATAGATAAAATGGGGATCCTATGGCTACATAAATCTTCTCTCCATTACTAAACTGGAACTTGCAAGACTACATAAATATTTCACCCTACCAAAAAAAGAGTCATTCAGTGGGGTATTGTGTTTCTTGTATTTCACCTTTATTGAAATTCAGATGGACATTCCCACAAGATATCTGTGAAATTCTCAATACAATAAAACATAGTGGGGTTTTTTGTCATTCATTACTGTATACAACTGTAGTTATTGCTTAGGAGCGACCAAATAGTGACTTGCTACTGGGCATTACTTTTCTTCTAAATATTGCTAGAAAAAAATATAACATTGTCTATCAATGCATAGAATTGTATATCAATCAGTAGATTGCATTCTTATGAACCATTTTCTTCCTCTCAATTTTTTTCAGGATTACAGTCTAATTTTAGACATGAACCATTATGCTATTGTACTAATAGTGCCTTATTTTCTTATCTAGTATCTATTGCATTTTAACATTTTTTTAAAATGAGAACAATACTAGAATTTATTTCCATATCTTATTAAAGAATTTGATTGAATTAGTCTTAGTAAATTATAAAAATCAGACATTCTGTGCACCATCTGAAGCTGTATCATGGCACAGCTCATCTGGAACTAATTCTCAACTGTAAATCAACAGTTAAATTAATCACTGTTTTATGTAATTACTTTTGGTGTCTTATCTCTTTGAAGGCACGGTTTGAGATGGTTGTTGGGCATGTTTGGTAGTATTTTCTATTTCAAATTATCTTTCTTCTTTCACATTTTCTATAGTATAAGCTAAAAAACACATACACAAGTAGATTGAAAAAAAACAAGGAAGTGGTGGTACCCTTCCCAATTCTACCTGTGAATTATTTTCCTTCTGCCTGATCTGCACATTGTGCAGATAGTCAAAATATAACAATGCATGGACTTCAGGCTTTGATGCCAGGATGGGGTCTAGAGACACCTACCTTGGCCTCCTTGTACATGTTTCCCTCTTGGCCAGTTCCATACACTCCATTGAACGTCTTGTGCTTAGCTTTCCTCTGGGGAGCTGAATGCAACTCACAAAGCTGTGCCTGACTACTTCACTGGGGAAAAAATGTTTCCATGTATCCCAAGATCACTCACAAGTGATATCATAATGAGTTGTCACTCATAGTAAGTGATACAGATATGATTGCCCCTTTTTTCCATTTTGATGAGCAGTGAAATCATATACTTTAAATTGTATCAGTAGCATCTGATTTACACCTATTGATGTCAATGGATCAAAGCTATTACCCTTTAAATCAATAGGCTGAATTTAGGAAGCTGAATAAGCATTACGTTGTTTAACTGCAGGCTCCTAGTGCTAGTTTTGTTTCCAAAATTAGCCTTTAGCACCTATCAGTTTGTTATTAGAAAAGTATTAACATTCAATAATTAAAAAGTGACCTTTGAGAGCTGAAGTCAGCTCTCAATTTAATGGTTAATTTTAATATTTTTTAGCAGAGGAAGGAAGTACTTTATTTTTCTGGAAATCATTCCAGCCAGGACTAGAATTATGGAGAATGTGTATACCATTTTATATTTGTTATTACTGTGTACCTGATGGAGTTTTTATTGGCCTGTAGTGAGTGATTGATAAGGTAAGAGACCTGGGAGAACACAAGGCAAAGAAGAATACTTGGAAAGTCAGCATTTATTGATGGAATAATCCTCATGTAACAGTCTAAGACAAACGCTTCTGTTATGGTACAGATGCTGGATAAAGCTTGTTGAATATCTCATGTCAAATGGTTTGTGTGTTTTGAACACATTGCTCTACTGTTAAAGCACCATTCTGAAAGAGGAAGCATAGCTCAAACAAGAAAATAGAAAAATCTGCCGTTATAGTGATAGGAAGTAAACTGAGCTATCAGGGGAATCTTGCTTGGAAAGAAATAATTATGGTCTTTGTATCTGATAGTAAAGCAGCTTTACTGTTGCTGTGCCCCTTGGCACAGCGGTCTGCCCCTTGGTGCTGCCCGCCCTGGTGCAGCACCCTCTGGCACTGGGGATCTGCACAGTAGTGTCCTCAATGAGGCTCCTCCTCCCCTAATAGCCTCAGTCCAGTCTACCAGATAAAACAACATCATAAATATGAGCCCCTGGGCTATAACATAAGTCCTATAAGCCACACTCTGGCTCCTTGAAAACCCCAAACTGCTCCTTGAGTATTGAGTACCCCCTAGATCTGGATACCTTGTAGACTCCTGGAGCCTCATTAGCCACAGCAACAGTCTGGCCAGCAGCCACAGCGTTCCCAGGTAGTTCTGCCATGCAGGGGCTCCTTCCCCTGGCAGCTTGCCAGAGGCCTTCCCCCACCAGCCTCAGCCCTGGGGTTTATATGGGGCCAGAGCCCTATCTCCCTCCTATCAGCTGACCAGCTTGAGTGGTTTGGCTTTTAACCCCTACCCTCCTGGTACTTGGTGTTCCTATAGACCCTGGTCTTAAATTGGCAGCCCTGCCTCCTAGTAACAGGGCTAGGGTTCCCTGCTACAAGTATAAACCTCATTTGAAAATAGGACTAGCTTTCTTCTGAAATTTCTAGGATGGGTGTAACATAAGGAAGATCGAGACATTTCAGACAAAATATTTTGAGATCTATGAGCCCTTTCTGTAACACTTTTCCTTGGTATCATAGACACTTACATGAGAAAAGATTGCTGTTCACTGTGGAATAAAGTTTAGGTATCCAATTTTTCCTTGTACTTAGGAGTTTCAGAACAGATTTTATGTTAACAAATTTAGCTAACTATGGCCTGATTTTGAAGTGGAAACTATTAAAACAGTTGGCTTTTGTTTCTGTAAAACCTTTAAGATTTAGACAGTTGAGGTTTTTTATATGAGTTAGGACTAGTAAGTGAAGGAAAATATTCTATCTTAATAATAGGCTTAACAAGAAAAGGCAATAAATCAATTCTAATTACTACTCTTGTCGATTATATGTTTCCTCATTCTAATCTTCCAAATTGCATTCCAGACTCAGATTTCTTGTAAATGAGATTGTTGTTCTTCTTCTTCCTCTTTTGTAGGATTTGTCACATTACATAAAGACATACATGTCCATCAAACCACTTGCCTGTCTTTTGGATTAGGATCAACACTTTGTTGAAAAAGACAGAGAACTTTTTACAGCCATCTGGGATATTACTTTTGTCCTTTTAGGGGGAAAAATGACAAGATAAATTCTTATTATGGTTAATCTACTGAATAAAACATTGATGCGTGTGTGTGTGTGTGTGTGTGAAAGTTTGTCTCTCACTTTCAGTTTTTTAAGACTTAACCCTACATTAAGAAATAAAGAATGGCATGGGAATAGAAGAGGCTGCTACAGAGCAGGGAAAACATATCCACTTGTTTTTCCAAATTTCTACTTTTAGAATGGCCCAGCCCAGACAAGGTAAGACAGATACTGATCTGAATCATCTCAGAAACTTCACAAGAAACAATTTCTAGCCCCAGTCTTGTATCTCCTGAGTTCCAATATTTCAGATGAAGTTGGAAAGAGTCTCGGGGACTGGGCAAGGGGCAAAAGGGGAGGATCCTTCAAAAGTTGTAAATCTTTAATTTTTTTTCTCCATTTTTTCCATTTTCTTGAAATTCTTGCTTTTAAAGGAAGTATTTCGTATTAAATTTAATCAAGACAACTGCAGGATACTTTGAACAATACAAGAAGAAGCAGGAGTGAGTCCAGAGGGGGTGCAGTGGCATGGCTGTACTCCTCTTTTGGACTGGACTGTGCTGCTAGAGCCTCTGGGAACTTCAAAATAGTCCCCGGAGTGGAAGAGAATCCCCCTTGCCCTCCATGCTCAAAGGCATCCTCTCCCCTCCCCTTCCTCTGTCCCGTACATGCCGTGGCTGCTTTCCGTGCTCTCCTAAGGACGGGGGTATCTTCAGTGCCGCTCCTGCCCACTCCAGTGGGGCAGCAGCAACAGGAGGAGAAGAGGACTGGAGGGGTTCGTGCCTTTGAGCATAGAGGGGAAGACGGGGATGCTTACATACTTTGGGAACTTTAAAATGTCTCCCCTCAGCAGAGTGTGCCTGCACGGGTGGGTTGACAGGGGAGGAACCTAAGAGCGGGGTTGAAGCCACTCGTGCAACTCAGGTGTCTTCTGCCACACCTCCCTTTGTCAAATGCTGGATCTTCATCTGCGAAGAAGTACATAAGGATTTAAAAAAAGGATTAGAAGAACAATTTACTCTTCCTTTGTAAAGCTTGCCATTGTGAAACCATATGAAAAAAAAAAAAATTTCAGAACATGTGTCTGTGGTTGTGGTTAACCCCAACTGCGGTTCTTCTTGATCCATGTTATTTCACAGAGATAAACAACATCATTACAAGAATATTAATTGCTTTCTTTAATTCTGCACATTCTTCTGGTTTATGTTGCACAAAATATCAGCCTTCAGAAGTTTACCTGAACACTGATGACTTTTTTGCCTTATTTAAGTAGAACAGCAGAGCATATATTAGAACATTTATTTTTCCTGTCCATCTATAAATGTAATTAGTTAAAATCTGCCAGGATGAAGTCAGGGTTACAATTAAAATTCAGGGATGGTTTGAGCTCATATCTCAGGCATCCCTGTGTAAGACAGAGAAGGAAAACTAAGGAGGAGTGAGACCTCTGCCTCATTTTCCTATACCATATGGCCACAAGTACCTTTTCAGATTTTGCCTTTGAGCACAATGGGGAAGGATGAATGGCCCATAAATACTACATCTAGATTGTTGGGGTGCAAAACGCATGGCAGAGAGTTTGCAGCCTGCTTATAATTCTGGTTCAGCTATTTCTCAGTGAAAAATAGAGTTGGAGTATGCCTTGGCATTGTGTCCCTGAGGCATGGCAACTTCATGGCGCTGTTCCTGATAATGACGATTATATATTAATAGCCAGGCAAATAATAGCCAGACTGAAAGGCAAATACATCCCTAAGCAAATAAAATATTCTCCCTTTAAATTTCTTAGTAGAGAAATTTAAAATGGCCAGAAGATAGTTTATTGTAGATTGTTTGTAACCCTGGCTCCTGCTAGGAGGGTACTTGCTGATAAGAGTTGTCCCGTCATAGCCAGTGTAACTATGATATCACTGCTCTGAGTTGCACTTCCACCAACCTTGAATATTTTCATGCTGTTTGACATGAGTTATCTGCCAAGATAAGTAGAAGTGACAGTGCTAGGTAACCACATATCTGCAATTGCAGTATGAGTTGTGATAATCGACACTGAACACTCTATCCATAAACCTTGCTCCTGAACTGGAAGAACTAGTTCGAGGAGTTAAGAGCTTCCATTCTCACTCCAACCTTGCCAATCTAGATGGTAGTTTTAGTGCTGTGGACACCTGGTCATTAGAAACTGGACTCAGACCATGAACTGCTTTCACATGAGTCATTGTACAGCAATTGGGATGGTAATGACTTTTGGTTTTAATTATGTGTTCTAAAATCATGGGTTTGTTATATGCAGCTGTTAGCAATTGCCATCTTTTGAATATTCCTGCATTTGACAGTTCATCGGTACTTTGTTCTCCCAAGAGCGGGGCCTTAGTGATGTTTGAAGTAGATCGCTGCAGACTCTGTCAATACATAGTATTTTATTGTCACAGAAAACAGAATTACCATCAATTTGCACAAAGGTATAATTTTCATTTCCATCATCTGCTACTGCATGTAAAGGTCTCTCACCTATGTTTAGTTCAGTAAAATTACTCTGTGTTAGATGTAACAGATGTATTCTATGCGGTAGTGTTCGTTGGAACCCAGTCTATTTTGCCTCAGTACCATGCTGCATATTCCTTTAAAAGATGATTTTTTTAGGTTAGTTCAGTGGCCAAGGGCTGGTATGTTGTACAGCCATATGGACATCAGAGATTAAGTCCTGCAGTTGGTCTCTGTTCCTTTCAGCTGGCAGGAGATAGAAGAACAGCAGAGGCAGCACACCAGACGCCAGGGGGAAGGCACAACTTGCTCTCAGTTGATGATACCTCTGGCTGGCACCCAAAATGGTACTGTCAGTCTCTGCAAGAATTGCATCCAACCTTCTCCAGCTGTGGAGGTGGCTGTGGTGTGGGGCCTCAGGGAAGAGAAAGGTAAAGAGTGAAATTAGAACATCATGAAGGATAATTCCCCTTCAAATGTTTTTAGGTTTTTTCTTGTTATTAAGGATTTCAGGACAGTCACAAAGAATAAAGTTCTTGTTAAGAAACAAGGATGCCTGCTGACTTGCAAGTGGGGTACAAAGAGATACATTGCTAATTATAAGATTATTACTGTGAAATTCATTGGATAGTGATACATCAGCAAAATCATGCTCAAATTACGTTTTTGGGTTTTTTATAGCATAAGGATATTAAATTAAAAGAAAATGCATGGGAACATATGAAGGCTTCCCATAGCCCTCCTATAAATTTCTAAGCATGATTTAGAAGCCTAAACACATGATGACAGGAGTTTTAGGAAAGAGACTGAAGATTCCTACAATGGGGTTTAATGTACTGAGGGCAGGAAACGGTAATAAAAGGAAATAAAGAGTGTTGGATGCCAGGACCTATGCAGTGATAATAAGTCATATATTGCCAGAGATACTTGCTGTAAATACCTGCAGACCTGTCTGAGATTTGATTTTTGTCTGATATTTATATCAATTACATGAATTTATATCAATTAAACCTTCGGCTCTATCCTTGTTTGAAGAAGGCAGGGTAGAGTTGCATCATATAGACTAACTAAATCAGAGATGCACAAGCTTTCATAACAGCTTACTTCATTAGATTCTTTGAGAGGACTTCAGGGAGCAGAGCTTCTAAACCAGGGGTGGGTAAAATATGGCCCGCAGGCCACATCTGCCTCACCAGGCTGATGGGGCCCATAAAAATTTTAAAAATTAATTATTATCTGCTATGGTTTTCTGTCAAAGATGATATGGTGCAGCAGGACTCAGGAGGAGCTGGTGGCAGGACCCAGTGGTGGCAGCAGCAAGGCCCACTGGGCCCTGCCCTGTCCCCCCCAACCTTCCCCTCCTCATCTCCATCCAGAAGCTTCTGCCTAGCAGAGGCTTCTGGCCTGGTGACCATGGGGCTGTTCCTCTGCCTCCCCTCTGCCTGAAAGTGGAAACTCAGATAAGAACAGGCCGGAGGGTGGGAGGAGGAGGCTGATGTAGTGAAGTTCATAGGCCCAGCTCTGAAAAGTGGCTTGTACATTCAAACAAGCACCTAACCTCACCACCAGAACTGAAGCCAACTTCCTACAGCTCAAAACACAAAACCTGCCAACTATCTCCAGTACCCCACAAACTGCACACCAGAATCTATCAAACACAACACTACCCAACTACCCATGGGGGCACATTCCTCACCAAAAAACACTGTGCCTCCAGTCTCTCAGGCCTGATCCCGAGAAGGAACAAATTACCAACCACTTTTCACAGCCGGGCCTATGAACTTCATCAGTCTCCTAGGTATAGAAACTCATGGACTCAATATAGATTACACAGAGGAATTCTGATGCACTGCAACCTGCCGGACATCTGACTCACCAGGTACCTCTGCACTTGTACCTGCACTGCAACATCCCCCTTTCCTCCCCACCCCAGCCTGTCCCTCACCCCCTGATGCCTCCATTTCCATTTTCTCTGACTGGCTTTCTTGCCTGCATTATGTGCCAGGCCGGCCTCTGGCTTCTTTGCTATTCCTTTCATCCAGGACCAGGAGACACACCAACTGCAGGTACTTCCTCAGCCTAACAAAGGGTTTTTCAATGCAAAAGCTGGCATCCTGGGCAGCTAAGCCGAGCATACCAAGAGCCTCACAACTGCACTGCAACCAGCAAGTGTCAGGCCTGTCAAAGACGTGATGGGTCTGGGCTTTCCCCAGCCAGGACTGTGTGTGTGCATGCGTTAGCTGGATCTTATGGTGCCTCCTCCCCGCCTTTCACCAGGGGATAATTGGTCCTGGCATTTATGGGGCTGCTGCGCTTCAAGCAGTCCCACCAGGCCTCCCTACCCTGGTAGGGTGCAGTTTTAGTGGTCATGCCCAGGACCTGGGGCCTCCTCCTTCCCCATAG
>NW_005841911.1:2083777-2119844 GCF_000455745.1 Alligator sinensis | reverse complement strand
AGGGTAACAAGCGCAGCAGGAACATGTTCTTCCCCTGCTGGCTGGTGATGCAGTTAGTGCCTCCTCCAGCTGAGAGTGGGGCATTACCTGACTTTTAAAAAAATGAAAGAAGGAAACAGATGTAGATGGAGTGAGGAGGGTGGCATTCAGTCCATCTGCACCTGGAGCTTGGGGAACCCCAGCAGTGGGAGCTTCACCTTCAGGAACACCAGCTACTCCACCAAGCCAGTATCCAAGCAGGGGCGGTGGGGTGTCACCTTGCTGCTTGTAGCAGCCTCATCCCTTTTAACTGGAGAAAAGAGGCTGCGTCTCAGTCTCATGGTGGTGGTGGGGGGGGACTTACAGCTCTCCCTCTACCTCTCTTCCACCCCTCCCTGAAGGCTGGCCAGTCTGGCCACCTGCCTTTTTACCACGCTTCATGGTGTGTTTCATGTCTTCCTTTTCTACAAATATATAAATGTATTTGCGTTCCTATATAAATTAAAAAATGTAGGTGTGGTGCAGTCAAGAAATTTATGAAAGCAATAGAAATATATCTGTCTCTGTGTATCAATTCAGAAATCTAGGCATAGGTGTGGTGCGGTGTGAAGGGGTAAGAGAGAGAACAAACAAAAGCCCCAAGGTGTCTTACATGCTGGGCAGGGGAGGTCAGGAGAAGAAAAGCAGCTGGCAACAACAGACAGGGAAAAGTGAAAACAAACAATACTTACAGCATGGAGGACTGGCAGGGCTGCAGCTGGAGACCAGAAGGGAAGAGAAACACTCACCACACTTCCACTTCCGGAACAGCATCTTGCTCTGGGTTGGAGGAGGGAGGCTGCTCAGAGGTATTTCTGGCCCTGGAGAGGGGCAGAGCGGGGGGGTCAATTCCCTGCAAGCCTCAGAGAGAGGAGAGGCTGAGCATCCCCACAGGCAAGTATTGTGAAACTTGCCAGAGGAACGCTGTGGGTGTGACCCTGAGAAGGAGGTAGGTGAAGGCCTGCACACACACGGCTTTTCATAATCTTGAAACAGCTCGAAACAGCGTCAAAACAAAATGTTTGGTGAAATTTCACATAGCCCTAATATGTATGTGTATGTATGTAATGTATGTATTATTTATGTAATAAATAAAATATGTAAATGTATGTATGTGTTCCTGTGTAAATTCTATATTATAATATGCAATATATGCTGTGCTTCCCTGCACAGTGAATGGAATGCACACTGTGAGAGAGAGCACAGATTTCTGGGGGAAAAGAATCAAAATAGACTAATAAAAACAAAAGGAGGATTTTGGAGGAGGAATAAATTGAAAGGAATCAATGACTATAATAATAAAATAAAAGGGTATAGAAAGCAAAAGGTATTGATGAATCCGCCTTGCTAGGCTAGCAAGTTGGAAATGAATGATAGTCTTTGTTATCTGACACTGCTGAGCTGCTGGAAGACACAGCTCAGTTACTGACTCCAAGGCAGAAAGTAGTTCAGTTCAAACAATGCTGCTTTTTATGCTGTTTTTCTATCCCTCCCCAAGAGCACTGGGATTGGAAGGGACCTCAGGGAAGGATCACAGTCACTGGCCAGCTACGCAGTCAATATCACAGCAGTCCTTCCCCCCTCCTCCCCCTCCCTCTCCCTACTTTCTGTTTCCCTGCAAGCAAGCCCAGCTTCAAAACTCGAAATGTTTTGAAACTTTTGAAACATTTTGACTGCCCTCGTTTCGTTTTGAGGCTGTTTCGAAGTCTTTTGTTTGGTTTTGATTTCTCTGTTTTGAGCTTGAAACGAGTCGAAACAGCGTTGAAATGAAGCCGGTGAAATTTTGCAAACCCTATTACCTACCTCTAGTCCTGTTTGCAGACAAAGAACAGTTAGTGCAGTGCCAAATGGGTCTGGAAGAGGCTATGATTTGCAGCTCAGTTTGAAGCAGTTTATTGTTAGTCTCCAACAGTGTCAGTAAGAGATTGAATAATCAACTGTTTACTTTTATTCTCAGCTAATATAACTAAATGCTGCCTAACAACCCTTTCTCCTGGGATAGTTACTATATAGGGACCAGGTTAGTTAACATCCATTTTCTCTTTTGTTTCCTATCCACAATGCCCTCTTTCTACTCTTATCGAAGTAGTTTCCGTCCTTGGATTAAAAATGATACTCGCTCATCCTATTACTGAATTTGCTGTAATGAAATCTTAAGACTCAACCCATATATATATATATATATATATATATATATATAACAGTTTATTTTGCTAAATCTCACTGTCTTTTTAATTAAACAATGCATTTAGAGAATAGAAAAGCAGTATTAAGGCCTCTCCCTATCTCAGAGTTTCTCTTTCAGAACAAAATTGCTTTTAGCTAAAATTTACACTTTACTAATTGCTGAACAAAAAACTAATAATTTTCTTCCTGCAGAGTCCTGGCAAAGGGAGCTGAGTATTTACTGTCCTAATAATATTTAGCCTTCCATTTTCAAAATGATGTAAAAATGATGTTAATTTTAGATTTGCTTGATAAAACGTTCTGTGCCATTTCAACCTCACTCCATGTGGATTACAAACAATGACTTTTTTCAGCATTGCTTTGGGTTGCGAGGAATGTGGACGCCAACATCTTCAGTTTCATGTAAACTAGAATTACTCCAAAATTGAAGCTTTAGGTTGTTGGTGGCACAACCTGGAATTTAATATGAGCTGAATCTATTGTATTTGCCTTTACTTTAGGTTTAGTAGGATTACTGTGGCTGTGGATTAGGAAAGAACTAATGATTGTTCATCCCCCTTAATATGCTGTTTACAAAACTGAGTTCTTAATTGTGGAACAAATGCCTTTCATGCAACGTATATCTGAATGGTTGCCATGAACTCCTTTTCATGTATGCTGAAGCCAAGGGCTAGATTGCAAAGCCAGTGGTCTTCAAGAATATTTCTGTTTATTAAAATCCTCTGAACTACTTTCTTTTTATGAGGCATAACCATGTATGTTTTGGCTTTTTCTAAGACCAGGAGGTTTCTCCTCTTTATTTTTTTCATGTTAGTTTTGGATTAGGTTACTGTTGCCTTTAGCATTTTTCTGACCATAATCAAATGCACAGCTGCATCTCTGCTTGCCTTCAGATTAATAGAATAAGATTCATCCAGTCAGGGTGGAGACTTTTTTCGGTAGCATAACTAGGAATGGGTGAGAAGGGCACCTGCCTAGACACCAGGTTAAGAGGGGCACTGGAATCAACCCCCTACTCCTTCAGAGACCACAGCCCAGGAGCATTTCCAGGCCAGGAACTTCAAAACAGTTCCCAGTTGCTGCTGCTTTGAGAATAACAGCTGCGGCAGGTAGAGCATACAGGGCCATTTATACATGACACGGGGGTTTAATTCTCCCTAAATTGAAGTGATGGTTTTGTAAAAACCATCACTTCAATTTATGGCAAGGTACACCCTCATATCGTGTACATCCATGTCAGAACCCAATCCTTACCTGCATCTCCAGCAGTGGGGAGGGGAGAGCGAGCTGCTGGCAGGCAGAGCAGTCCCTGAGTTGTGGGGAGGAGGAGGGTGAGCGGGGGGGCTGGTGTTTCCCTCCATGACAGTGGTGGCCCCCCCAGGTGGCACCTGCCCACAGGCACCCGGCTCGGGCAGCTGTGGAGGGGAGCACTCGCTCAGGCAGTTCTGCACAGCTCAGGCAGGCACCAGGGGAAAAAAAAAAGATCAGGCTCACCGCTTTTTTTTTTTCCTTTTGTGGTGCCTGCCTTTCCAGTATACTACTGGACTGCCTGCATGGGATGCCTGCACAGCCCCTGAGCTGCACAGAGTCTGGTGCTGCCCTCTGCGGCTGTAGGATAGGAAACTAAAACTCCTTGGAGGTGTTTTACTTTGCAGCGCCCCAGAGTCATTTTCTGTGCCTCAAAGTCATTTAAGGTGCATTACACTGCTGAATGTGCTATAGTGGCTGGAATTAATGCACAATACACTGTCAAGTGTGCAAAGAGCAATGCCATTAAAGCAGTGCAAAAGGCATTTAACCCATTTTAACCCGCTTTGAAGTGTTGTCTACAAACACTCCAGGACAGCAACAGCTCAGTCAGGACTGATTAGAAATTCCTAGCATTAGTAAAGCTGCTGTCACACTCCATCCCCTGCTCTTGGACCCAAGCCCTACCTCATGCTCCCCCCTGCTCTCTCAACTGCATGCCCTGGGCACCTGCTTGGGTTTTTTGTTGTTGTTGTCGAATATAACTAAACAATGGAACTTGGAATTGGATTATTAGTGAATATATGCTGTGAACAGTTTATGGTCTAGTGAGAAAAGGGAAGATATGTACACAAACCTCATTCTTACAACAATGTGTTAGGTAAGCCCCAGGTGAGGATATGTGAAGAGCTTGCAGACAAACTTGACTAGAATTTGGTCCATCTTTATTCAGAAGCATAGCATGGGGGAAAGTATAAAGAGTTTCCTTTTTACACATTGAGAGGCAAAGATTTCTTTGTGTGATTTCTTTTATTGGACCAAATGCATAGTTGAAATAAAGTTAGACAAACTTTTGAAGGCCAGACTGTCTTCATCAGGGACCTGATGAAGAATGTCTTGCATTTAAAAGTTTGTCCAATTCTATCCCAACTATGCAGTTGGTTTAATAAAATATACCGCCCTAAGAAATCCTTGCCTCTTGAATAATTCCTGGACCATTACAGCTATGTTATCACTGCAATGCTACCATTATATCTGCCTGTAGTCTCCCTAAGGTTCAGGCAGAATTGCAGGTCTTGCATTCAGGGTTACCCAAGAGATTGCTCTTTAGCACAGATTATCCTGTCTTGATCAGGGGGCTGGATTAGACTACCTCATGAGGTCCTTTCTAGCCCTATTTCTCATTATCCTAATCACCTCCAACTGGATCCTAGTACTCCAGATGGTGGTATTGGTATGCGATTGTGAAGATCCATGATCCTGGACCCTTTCCGCTAGTGGATCTTGGTGGCCATGTGGTGATGGGAGTACGTCAAACCTCTTAGACAAGTTTAGCAATCTATATACTCCCATATGCACCATTATGCTCCTTCTGGAATCATGCAGCTCTATACTACCCAAAACAAGGCTGTACATAAATGGTATGGTACCATGAATTAGTTTGCTCATATCTTTTGTATACTTACAACCTCAAAAATCATGTCACTGTAAACAAAGCTAAAGGTTCTGAGTGTCTTGCAATATCTAGCAACTTCATTTCAACTTAGTTTTAAAATGATTTTATCATTTGGAATTCAGAATGGCTTTAGTTAATTTTAATTCTGTTTATTTGGGAAATTATGATGGGACCATATCGCTACTAAGTAACATCTTGATAGGAATGCAATGACAGTACTCTGACTAAAACAACTTACTAGAGCATGATTGGATAAATTAAAAACAAGTTGGGAGAAAAACCCCCTACCATGCTATGCTTTGTGTTCCAACGAAGTTTTATCTGATTTCTTTTCATTTGCAGATCTAAAAATAAATTAAGATAAACTTGGGAGTAAGAGAAAGGGTAGCATAAGATAATAATGTTCTTTAATGAAATGTGATGCTGTCAGCACAAAATGCATGTTATTCACACACATCTCTAGTACTCCTATTATATATTCAGCAAAAAAATGCATATCAGGATAACAATACAATAATCTGCTAAGACATCAGCTTTTTAATGTGTCAGTTTTCATTGCTTGTTTTGTCTCCAATGGTAATTAATACCAATCAAAACAACACAAAAAGGATTGAACATAATCACTAAATCTCTCTTGCATAGTGGTCTTGACTCTTAAAACTAACAGAACATTTTCAACACAAATGATATCTTAAGTCTGGCTGATTCTCATTTATTTGAAGTCTAAATTCTCTAAATGCATTATCATTATGCAAGTACACTAAGTGCAGTGCCTCGAAAGGAAGTGCAGCTCTTTTGGAGTGCCAAATTGACTGTAATTTGATAAAAGACTGTCCTATCACTCCTATTGAAGATGAGGATTTTGTTAACTCTCTGAATAATGCAAATTTTACAGTGGGTGTGTCTACACATGTGTCGGACTGTGCCGTTGTTACTGTGCAGTCATTTAGTACTTGCTTAAGCAGTTCTTTTGCTACTGCATAGTAACTACTGTTACTGCACAGTCCTGGTGCTGCACAGGTTGTTTCCATCGCTACTTTGCAGTAGGAATGAGCTATTGAGCAGTAGTGTCGGCATCATGGTTTGTGCCTGCCGATGCTACATTGCCATAACTCATTGCTATGGCAATGTAGTGTCCTGTGTAGACATGCCCAGTGTGTGGGCTAAAGAAATACAATCATGGGATAGTCCCTAGACTGACCACTTGTCCTGTGAATACAAGGTGAGAAGAAATAAAGCACAAAGGAGATGGGCAAACTTGTCTGAAAAATGGGACCAATACTGTGGCCGGTCTTTGTGAGAGCCATTTTAGTGGATGAAAGAATTATGGGCTCTAAACTATTACCATGAAACTCTGGCAAAGTGCCTAAAATCACTTAGCTAAAGTCATACTGAGGAGAACTCAATTACACGTTAGGAAATGTTGTTTTGAAAACTTGATTCCTCTTGGTGTGTCCAAGGTTGTTTTTGTTTATGTGCAAGTATTGTTTGGACAAGAAAAGTATTGAAAATCTGGGTAGGACTGGATACTCCAGATAGTTCTAACTCAACTCAGGGACTATAAAATTGGGAGTACCTCAAAATATGTGAACTAGAGGAGTTTTTAAAAGAGAAATGGTTTCATCACTTTTCATTTGCTTATCTTCCTCTGTTTTTTTCTCTCTCCAGTTTACAGACTGAAACAGAATAAAAGCACATTGGACTTCAAACCATAATGTTTCCTCACATTTAAAAGTACATTCTATGTTATATATTTGCCTGCTCACTTGACACCATTTCTACTGTGACCAAAAGAGAAGGGAAAACTTAACTGGACACCTGGGCTTGAACACTAACTGCATTTTGACCTCAAAATAAGTCAGGGCTTTACGTGCCTGAGGAAAGAGCCCTAACTCAGTCATCACCTTATCTACTATCAGACTAGTAGCAGTGTGTGGCAGGGCACTGTTTGTGCCTGCCACTTTAAGGGCCTGAAGCCAGCAGCCGGAAGGTGCCTGATTACGGCAGCCATTTTGGACTTAGTTGCTGACTATATAAACAGGGCATTTGCTGCTGGAAGGCCAGGCAACAACATTGCTTGGCTGCTGGAATGTCCTGGAGGTAAGGGAGGAGCTGTAGGGGATGGATTGGAGGCTTCTGGTCCTGGGTACGACCTAAAACTGCACCCTGCTGGGAGTGGGCGGCCTGGTGTGGCTCCCAGTGGTGCAGGAGCCCCCAGGAAATGCCAGGCTGGTTATCACCCCAGTGAAAGATGGGTCAGAGCGCCTTAACACCAGCTCCCACCTTTGGGTGGGTCAGGTGACATTGGAGGTAGAGGGGGCCAGGCATGTCTATAGCCACCTGAGCCCACCTGAGGAGGGAAGCCCTGAGACCTGCCTTTCACCGGGGTGGTAAATGTCCTGGCATTTCCTGGGAGCTCCCGCACCACTGAGAGCCCCACCAGGCTACCCACTCCCAGCAGGATGCAGTTTTAGGTCATACCTAGGACCAGGAGCCTCCAATCCATCCCCTACAGCTCCTCCCTTACTTCCAGGATGTTCCAGCAGCCTTGCAGCCAGGTGATGTTGTTGCCTGGCTTTCCAGCAGCAAATGCCCTGTTTATATAGGCAGCCCCCCTGCCTCCAAAATGGCGGCCCTAATGGGGCCCCTGCCAGCTGCTGGCTTCAGGCCCTTAAAGTGGCAGGCACAAACAGTGCCCTGCCACACAAAGGAAAAATTTGTTATTTTATTTTTCCCTTCCACTGTCATCTTCCCCTGTTGCACTGGATTTATAATCCAGATACCTTGTTTTGGGCTGACCCAAACTCTCAGACCAAACATGACTTCTCCATTCGATAGTAGACAAGTTTTATTGATACACAGTGTGACACCCTCAGTTGGTGTTGTATCTCCCCACTCTCTGGGGCAGGCACCCCAACTCTCCTGTCACGACTTGATGGAAGCATAATTGAAAGGAGGGGATCAATAGTGTTCCCACTCTGTCCTGGAGATGGTAATACTCACTGAATTGATGCACCAGGTCCTGGGGCTCCGCCTCCCCTACACCCCAGTCCACTTGCCAACTGTGAGGGCTGTCATGCTGCCATTCCCAATTACTGGCTCTGTCCCCTTATGGTCTCCCACTGGGACTCAGTCCTATCAGCCTCAGTGTGAAGGTGCAGGCTTGTAATGGCAGCCTGACATGCGCCCCTAATCCTTGGTCCTGCTTCGTCCCTTCACTGGGTCTGTAACTGCCATACCCTACATGGGCTCAAGGATGGCTGTGCCAATCAAGAGCTCCCTGGGCAGTGACCAACCCCAAGCCCCTTCTCGGGAAGCTCTGCATTGGGGAGTCCCTTCTGGTTTCCTTATGCTGCTCCCGCTCACCTCCAGTGGGACAGTGTTGTGGGGGAATCTGTGCTGGCTGTATTGCATCCTGGCAAGCTCGGCATATTGCCTCCTTCGTTCTCCCCTGCACCCAGCTTCTGCCAGGGTTTTTAAAATCTCCTGCAGTGGTAGTCACAGCTGACATCATGAGCCGGCTACTGCCCAGTCTGATTGACAGACATTTGAAAAGCTGGCGTAGCTCCGGCTCATATGACTTCAGCCCTGTCTCTGGCTCCCTCCCGGGTAAGTTGTTTGTGGCACCAGGATCCCTGGGCCTGCCTTCAGGAGTGATGGGGTCTGTTCCCAGCACTTCTGTCCCTTGGGATTGGCCCAAGCTGCCACACACAGTGATAACAGATACGAATAATGCAAGCAAGGCACACAAAATAACCCACCCCAATTCTATATCTATCAATCCTAGAGCTGTCACAGAAGGAAGGTATGTCTGGCCAGTACATGAGCTTCACCCTGAGGTTCTTTCTTGAATGTCAGCAGCCTAGAGGTCAAGGTCTGAGGCCCCTTCTCCCCATCCCCCAGCGGGGTGGGTGAGATGGGCTGGTGGTGTGCCCTCTGTCCATGGTGGCCTTGGGTTCCCCACTCAGGGACCCTTTGCTGCTTTCAAATACCTCCTTTTGTATCCTTTGTCCCTATGATGACTTCATTCAGGGAGCTGGACTTGATGATCTTCCAAGGTCCCTTCCATCCCTAATGTCTATGAATCTATATCCAGGCATCTTTGATTGGTCTCACTGTGGTCATCATACTATCCATGTTTTCTTCTGTCAGCATATTCCTTTGTTCCAACAAACCCATCACATGCACACATGTTAATGTGGTTATTTACCTGTCTCCTAATTTGGTCCATTCACTAAAACTGGAAATCCCAATGGCTCTTCAGTTGGGCACTGTGACCTGGTCTCAATGCTGCAAAGTTCCTTATCTCTGTTTGGGCACATTGTTCATGTTATGGAACAGTGTGGTACATCTCTTCAATTTCCCAGCCTGTGTGTCTGCTGGTTTTAGACACAGTGGACCTTGAAAGAAACGTTGTCACAAACAGGCTTTTAGAAACCAGTTAAGCCTTGCCATTGCCCTGGGCCATTGTTCTAATGCAATATCTACTAAAATTCCTAATAGCAAACTTCTAAATACCATTTTTTAGCCATCGCCTCCACCCCTTCTTGATGTCCATACTTTATTATAGACAATAATTTAACACTGATTTGGACCACAAAGGTATTGGAGTAGAGGGTTTCATAATTTTTGGTTTTCCTGCAAGGGGAAAAACACATGATTTCAACAAATACTTGCATTGTGTTATTGTCACAGGGTTAAATCCTGAGACCATATGATAACCCTGAGTTCTGTGCATACTACAGGCATGTTTTAGGCCTTTGACATGTTACACTTAATGCTCCCAGCCTCCTAAGTACGCTTCCATGTGCTTCAGAGACTGGAAGCACTGGTCAGCTGATTGGGGGTTCCAGCTAGGGAAGACAGTGCACTCCCCGAGTTGGGAGCTCTGATCAGCTGACAGGGTGCCCCTTGCAGCCGGGAGCTCCAATCACTGATGGGGCTCCCAGCCCTGGTGAGGAATCCCTGTGACTCCACAGAAGGGAGCCCTATCAGTGATCAGAGCTCCAAGATGGGGGAAGCTCACTGTCTCCCCTAGCTGGGACCCCCAATGAGCTGACCAGTGCTCCCAATCTCTGGACCACATGAGAGTATGCTCTGAAGACTGGGAGCACTGGCCACACATTCAATTAAAGGTCTGATGGGGCACCCAGCCACAGGAACAAAGCTTGCTGGTGCAGGGGGAGCCTGGAATCATGATCCCAGGATCCTCCTGCACTATCAATATGCATGGTGGAATATGATGCTTAAACACACAATCACACCTGCTATGTATGTGGAATATGGCAGGAGGCATGAATATTGAGATCGTACACCAGATCCCATTTCACTTTCTTTTTAACATGTGTCAGTTGCCTTAGGGGCAGCTAAAGAACTTTTAGGAGAGAAGCTAAGAACAATGCTGCTGGTTTTCCCCTTTTGAACTCACTGGTTCTGGAGACAAATTCAGTCTCAAATTTCTGAATGACTGTTTCCAACTATGAGCTCCTTGCCCTAGCATCTCTCCCTTAGAAGGAAAAGTTAAGATGGATTCACTGCCAAACAGCTTGCCCCTCCAGAGTGGTAGCATAACTGCACTGATTTCAATTGGAAAATAGATAGCCTTGGAAAGGGGAAGGCACAAATGCATGATGTATCTACAGGCCAAAAATGTGTTTCTCTTCCCAAAATGCCTTCTGTTCCAGAGACCTTCTTATGACCTCTCAGGCTGTAGCTTGTATTTAAGGTGCCTCAGGGATTGCCTCTGTAGCACTATCTATATTATTAGTTCACAGTGTTCATTTCATTAGGTTCAGAGGGATCTCTGAAGAGAAGAGAACCTTGGATCTGGGGCTGGCTTTTTACATCTTTGAAATCAAATCTGTTATTTGAAGCACAGAATCTCTGTGCATCTGTACAATTTATGTTACCCTAGTCTATGGCCCTTGCAGGTTTGTATTAGGTTCTCAACTAAAAAAATTGGACACGTACCCATCAATATGATACCTAAAGAACTATGGAGCTCCATGATTTATTAGCCATACATATATCTTAATATCATTGTATCCCACACTGTCCCATGTGGTCAGTATATTACTGCCAGAAAACTAGAGTGAATTTGACGTCAGAGCCTTGTTATTCTGGCTTATCACCTTTCAGTTACAATGATACTCTCCTCTCTGTACTAACCAGGAGTAATTATAGTAGGTTATACCCAGTAAACAACCATCTATTGACCTGCAATGGGTGCCATAATTGATTGCTCATATTGGTTAATATGAAAATTGTTATCCTGTGCAAAACTAATCTATATCATCTACTCTACTATAGGTTATTTCATCTTTGCCTTCTGCAAAGTTCCAGCTCTATTAGCCCTGTTCCTTTGCTGCTTCTCTGCCTAGGGCTTCTCAGTATTGTGAAGATTAGAGGAGGAGGGTCTACAAATTGGATATATTATAGGTAGAACGTGAATCTTATTAAAGTAGAAAAGTTATGTGTGTGCTGGGAGAATATGACCCTTGGTAAACACTGTAATTCATGGCATCATTACTGTAATTTGTACGCAGTCCTGATTTTAACTCCAAGGCCAGACCTGGGTATGTCCACAGGTTCTTCAGAGGGGCTGTTGCAATTTAGTCATAGGACACTTTTACATGTGCTCTAGGTGTGGTGGTGCTGGGGATGGCCCTTTAATTAGAGCAGCTTCTCATGTACCTGTATCCCTGCACTTCAAAATGGTGGTGGAGGCACTTTATGTAAAGCTCATTCAATAAACTTTAGTTCAGGTGCCCCCACCATTTTGAAGCATGGGGATGCTGATACACAAGATGCGGAGGCTGACTGGAGCCCACTAATTATCACACTCCAGCAGATTCAATTAATTGAGTCTGCTCCAATGCACTGTAATTATAATGCATTGGAGCACCCTTCACATTTGTGTATAGGCACACCCATGGTCATGTAAGACATAGGAAAGGTGGATTTACAACTGACATGCTTTTTTGGAGGGGGAACAGGGGGGTGTTGCTGGTTACAGTGGCTTGGACCCTGGAGTTTCTCCAACGGTTAAGAGGCAGCTTCTCTTTTTTGGTACTTCAGGAATGTTACTAAACTATCATAGTTTGACAAGTGTTCAGAATGGGCGATACTATTTCATAGTTTCATAGTTTCATAGTTTTAGGGTCGGAAGGGACCTAATAGATCTTCTAGCCCGCCCCCCCGCCAGGGCGGGAGAACAACAAAAAAAAAACCCCCTAAAAACAAAAACGGGACTCAAATGAGTCCAGCCAGGTAGGTATCCAGCCTCCTCTTAAAGATCCCCAGGGTAGGGGCCAGCACCACCTCCCTTGGAAGTTGGTTCCAGCTCCTAGCCGCCCTAACTGTGAAGTAGTTTTTTCGGATGTCCAATCTGTACCTCCTCTCCATCAACTTGTGCCCATTACTCCTTGTTATGCCAGCGGGGGCTAGGGGAAACAGCGTCTCCCCCAAACCCTTCTGGTTCCCCCTAGTGAGTTTATAGACGGTCACCAGGTCCCCCCTCAGCCTTCTCTTGTGGAGGCTGAATAGGTTCAGGTCCCGCAGTCTCTCACTGTAGGGTCTGCCCTGTTGTCCCCGGATCATGTGGGTGGCCCTCCTCTGGACCCTCTCCATATTGTCCACATCCCTCCTGAAATGGGGCGCACAGAACTGGACACAATACTCCAGCTGCGGCCTGACCAGCGTCGCATAGAGGGGGAGGATCACCTCCATGGCTCTACTCGAGATGCACCTGTGGATGCACGACAAGGTCCGGTTAGCCCTGCCAACCATGACCTCGCATTGTCGGCCCATGTTCATCTTGGAGTCAATAATGACACCAAGATCCCTTTCCGCCTCCGTGCTCTCAAGTAGGGAGTTCCCCATCGTATAAGTGTGCTGCTGGTTCCTACTACCCAAGTGCAGCACCCTGCACTTGTCCGTATTGAAACACATCCTGTTCCTGTTTGCCCACCCCTGTAACCTATCCAGATCCTTCTGCAATCTCTCTCTCCCTGCTAGCGTGCTCACCTCCCCACAAATTTTGGTGTCATCAGACATTTGTAAACTATGTCTGGTTTTCTTAGACTTACTGCAGCAGAATGAGAGCAGGAGATAGGTAGCAACTGCAGATCAAATATCCGTTAGTAATTTCTTTGTCAATTATATTGTGACAAAGAATAAGCCCATAGCTTAGTGGGCAGCAATTTGAATGAAACCCAGAGGCTGAAGGATAAAATTCAGTGGTGAAGTAAGACTAAGCAGAAGTCTAAATGCTTGCCCCTTTTTTCTCCCCCAACAAGAAAACTTCAAAGAAAAGACAGAAAAAAGGAGGAAAGTTATGAGTTAACCTGTGGTATCTTACTTTTGCCTTAACCTTCCTCAGACTTATATTTTTTCTCCAGACCTCTCAAATAGATTCCCATTCTTTTTTCCGCACACAGAGTCTTGTTTTCAGACCAATATACTATTGACTTGGGCCCTGTAGACTAGCAGGCCCCAGTCTCAAGGATCCTATGTTAAATGTGTCTATGAGGAGAAGCTGAGTAAAAATATCTGCTTTATTCAACACAAGAACCCAAGGGAGTCTAGCAGTTTTTTTGAGACACCGGGTTTTTTTTTTCTGAAACTGAAACTATAATGCTGTATGCATTGGGGGAATCATCAGCAAATAAAGCAATTTGTAACTCTAGTAATCAGTATTTGTTTTGTCTTTTGTATATGACATCAAGTAGATGTCAGCTATTGTGAATAAACTGACCCAAGAGGATGATAAGAAGATTAGTTTATGGGTTACAAAAGGCAGCTGTTTCTGTGTAAAAGCTATCATGAGGATTCAGCAAGGGAATAGATATTTTCAACAGGGCAATGTGCATTTAGTGAGTGATTTCAGGGTATCAGGGGTTATTGTTAAAAATGGGAATCCCCACAGTGCAGTATGGTTATGTATTTGATCCCTGCCCTCCATTTGAGTGGATGTGCCCAATGACCTGCAACACCAACAAAGACAAGCAGCTGTAGCAGGTCATTTCATGGATGGAGACACAGGAATAGTTTGAGGATACGATCTTCACGGATTGAAAACTACGCCCTTGGTTCTCTTCTGAGGGAGCTATTTTTTATTGGAGGAGCAGGACAGAGTATGGAGTAGACCATTTTAATTGGGGATTGTTCATTTTATTTTTTTTCTGGAATGATTAGCCAATTAATTTGTTTTACATTTTTTATAGAGAGAGAACCATGGTAATCTTAAATCAGACATACCTTAGAGCAGGGGTGGGCAAAATGCAGCCTGTGGGCTGGATGCGGCCCACCTGCCATTCTATCTGGCCCATGGGGCCCCTAAAAAATTTAGAAAATTAATATTAATCTGCCTTTGGCTGCCTGTCATGCGGCCCTCAATGGCTTGCCAAAAGTCAGTAAGCGGCCCTCCGCCCAAAATAATTGCCCACCTCTGCCTTAGAGTTAGTGTCTGTGGCTGAGAACAGACATTCAAAAAGCCCCTGGTGGAAGTGTCCAACTTTAGTCTGCTACCACATTCATCAAGGATTAATTTAGAGCATGACCCACCATTTTTAAAGTGCTTTAAGTGCTGTGAACTATTATGGTTTTAAAGTACTTTCTGCAGGCTTAATGCACATTAGGTATAAAGTCTGTACCTCTCCTAAAGTACCACCCTGCTTTGTGTTCTGTGCAATTTTGTATAGGAAAGGTACCTTAAAGACTCTTAGATCTGGATGGAGACAATCCCTCAGTTTTAATTCCTGTTGCTTTTTTAATTGCCTCCTGTTGGCCACCCCTGCCCTAAATCATTTATAATTTGTGAAGCACTGCAGGAAACAGTATCATTAGTGGTGATGTGAACCATCACCTATGGATCTTCTCCTGCCACTTCTTTATTTTGAATGGTTCCTAGAACATCAAGAAGCTTGCACTCACTTGATTTTGATTTGATGTAGTGAATTCATCATAGTGCTCTGCTTCATACTCATCTGCACTGAAGTAGAAGTCGTGCAGGCTTGCAAATCAGAAAGGGGTTTCCTAGTCTTGCACTCTGTTAAGGTGTCTGAAAATGGTCAAGTAAGGGTAGTGAATGTACATTATTCACATGGATTTAAAAAAAAAAATCCAAGTTAATGCAAATTGCTTTTTACTTTAGCAAATGCCATTCATCATTGTGCAAGCCAGATTGCTAACCTTTTATTCCTGCTAATGGATAGTCCAGTGGAACTACTCATATAAGTAACTGCTCACCAGTGAAATCAAGGGGTTCACAATCTCAGCCTTACATTTACCTGCAGACATAAAACATCACAGCATAAGTAAAGTAATGTTCCATTACAGCTAATACACTTGTAAGCAGGCACTTTCTGATTTGAACTGATGGTGGGCACCAGACACTTACAAGTGCGTTTGATCTATTGCATTCGGAAACTGGCAGACCGTTATTTATATTTCACAAATTAAATTTCAAAAAGTTTGCAGCACTGAAAACAAGCACGTTTCCAAAGGATCAAGTAACAGAGAGAACACAAGGATGAAAATGCAAACGCATGACTTGTTCCTTTCTGAGGTTGCTTACACAGAACTTAACAATATTCAGCCAGTCAGACTGCTCCAGTGATTTAACTGTCCACAAGCTATAATTAAGAAATACAAGGTGACAGGTAATGCATTTCTATGAGACTACAGCATGTCTCAGATACGCTTTGAGATAATTAGGCTTTTGGACGATCTCCTCCTTCTACTCCAGGCCTACAGAATTGGAGTTCATTTGACTTTGGATAATTTGTTACTAGAGTCAGGTGCTGCTGTAACTTTCACTCTGGGCAAACAAAGCAAAACAAGGAGGGGTATAATGGTCTTGATTCTTGACACTAGAATCAAACTGGTCAAAAGCCAAGATGGCAGCAAACAAAATGGTCTTGAAAGCTACTTTACAAATCTGCTGTACTGAGAGGATGGAGCAGGAAGGGAAGTTAAACAAAGCTGATATAATAGATCCCCCAACTGTACAAAATAAAGCTGTGTTTCCAAGGAGCAGTTCTGGTGACATACAATACAATGCATTTATTTTTATATAGTGTCCTTCATTCAAAGCATCACATAATGCTTTATAGCAAGCATCAATCATCGCTGCAAACAGCAGTTTGGCTGTGGCATTATGGAATCTCTGAAGTTTAAAGAGCTGGGATTTAGGAAGGACATAAAAGAGGGAACTGCAGCAGTGAAGACTGGAAGTGGACTGGCTCAGGTATGAATAAAGATTTTCCTGAATAAGGCTGAGGTTGGATATGTTCTGGCAACATTCTTGATGTGGGAAGGATATAAAAATCTAAAGACATGGACTATCCTCACGTTTCTGGCTTGAGAGCACTGTCAAGGTCAGTGTCAAGGAATGCAATAGTGGAGTCAAAGGCATGGGTCACATAGGACTGTTTACCCACTAGAATGACTTCAGGATTTGAAACAGTCAATCAGTCATTGAAATAGGAATTAATGTTTTAACCAGAAGCAATCTGAGTTAGGGTAAGCAAATAGGTGACAAGAAAAAATGGGGACCAGGTTAATGTTGATGAGGATTTGAGGTTTTTTTCCATAGATATTGGAAACAAGGAATATGATACACGAAAGGGAAAAAACAGAGTGAACAAAGGTTAAAGCTAAAGCCTGAGGAACTCCTGTCATAGCTGATTTAAGAGAAAACGGTGTGAAAGGAGCAGTTAAAGAGGTAAAGTTGAAGAAGGAAAATGCTAGAAGTACTATACGCAATCATATCATATGTTGAGTACCCCTATTGCCGATTCCAATTTTGAGACAATTTTTATCTGAGAATTAGATCGTCTCAGAACCACTATGCAGTTTTGTTCATTCACACATAACTAGGAGGGGTGAAGATAAGACCAGCGCTTATTTTCATTTTTTAAATGACACTGGTTTGAATTGAAGACCATATTTGCCACTGGCCTAGGTGGGTATAATTGCTTTTGTTCATCAGAGCTGCGCCCACTTGCACTTACTCTGAAGTTAACTATGAGACTCCAGAGGCAAAAGACTGATTCACACCAAAATAGCTAGCTCACAAAATTGGGACATATAATGGCTTTTACTGATCATGACAATTACTGCAACACAGTTAATATGATGTAATTACTATCCAAAGACCTGTATCCATTTCAATGCATTTCAAAGTGATTATCTTTCATGCCAATTTTCCTTCTGTTTTACTTTTTTAAGATATAAAAATGAGGTGAATAAAGAATGTACTAGTACTACTATTTTGTAAACAAGTATGTTTTTATTGTTCAGAATTAAGGTAAAAGGTGTAATTTCTGAAGAAACATTGAACAGCTAACAAATTTAAGATTGCCATTTAGATGATCACTGGGAGTTAAATTTGGTTGAAGAAAAGATGTTTCCAACTTAATATCTTGACAGGGATAATCAGCAGATCAAAGGTCTGAGCTACAATCAGCACAGATAGGCCCTATTGATGTCTGCAACATGACTGCTAGAAGGGACAATCTGTTTTAGTTATGCTTTTGAGCACACTTTAAATCTAATTTTAGTGCACAATAAAAATAAATGTTTCGCTTTCCAAACGCATTGCATCTGCTGAGGTTGAGTTTACATACCAGATGGCTTTGTATTCTGTTAATATTCAGCATACAGTACTATAGTGTCGATCTGATTTGCCAAAAGTGACCTTGTGCTTCTTTTAGGTCTGTGTGCTTCTAAAATATGCCAGGCCTTTACAAATGTTGAGACACAAGAATGAAATTCATCATGCTTTCTTGACCTTCTTTGTTGTTGTACTAATTTTAGTGCTATCTTTTTGCATTATGTGTTCAGGAACCAAAACATAATTGGCTTTTACTCTAAAGCAAATGATTGAGACAGCAAACAAAAAAACCCAACAACACTGCACATACCACTGTGTTTCTATGTGACATTCATACAATAAAATGCATTTCAGGCCTGATCTTCTGGTACCCTCAACCTTGGTAGTTATCTAACCTATGAAAAGCAAATGCAAAATACCACTCTTCTCATGATGTGGCAGGATTCTTCTTCTTTTTTTCTGTAAATAACAACACATGGTGCAGGGCAATAGTAAATCTGACCTTATGTTCACATTACTGAGCACTGTGGTCTCCCATAGGCACAGCTAACTTTGAAGGTCATGTAGGAGCTTCAAGAAATGGGAAATTTTCTGTCTCACGAAGGCAAAGTATGTGGGTACACCTGAAATAGCAAGGTGCCTGTCACCACAATCCGCCTTGATTCAGCATAGGAGTGACTTCCCCAGTCCTGAGCCCTGGGGTGATAAGTGTAGAGCATAAGGATGAAGCAGCTGTTCTGCCTTCACTAGCTATTTTGGTGTGAATCAGTCTTTTGCCTCTGGAGTCTCATGGTTAACTTCAGAGTAAGTGCAAGTCTTGTTCCTATGCTACTGGTCAGATGGTGGGCATCTCCTCCTCCATTTTATATTGATCTGCAATGTATTCTTAGTATTAAAGAGTTGCTACGTGTGCTGTGACCTCATCTCAGGAACTGGGGACTTAGACAGGAGCCTCCCAATGCTCATTTGAATCACAATAGAGCTTAGGCAGCAACAGGGTGCTTAGGTAGCTGTTTTGAATCATCTCTTGGCTTGCACAGTAGCCCAAGACTAGACACCTACAGATCTTTTCAGACCAAAATAGAGATACCTTAGCATTTTTACTGCCACTGAATGAAGTTGATTTGTACTGCTCATGGTGACAGGCTAACTTCACCTAGACTGTACTTAGGCATCTGGGAGTTGTGTAGGATTTGTCCTTCAGTGACTTATCCAAAGTTACACAGGAAGTTGGTGTGGGACCAGAAAATTGAACTCAAGTCTTAGGCTCATACTCTAACCACAGGATCATCTTTTCTATTTTTTATGTTATGTTCAGAATAAGTTTATAGTATAATGTTGGCGTAGCCCAAAGCCTGTCCTTCGTAGCCACCAATCAGAAATCAACATCCATCCACAACTACCATGCAGTGTTAGTAACTGATCTAGTATAACTATTTTCCCATTATAAAGAAATTATACATATACATTAGAAAAAGAACAACATTATAAAAACATTGCACATGGTAACTTGAGTTCAATGCTGGCTTGCCCTGTGTAGCCTGGGTTCCTAATTTCTTCAAGGTCTTTTGAAAACCACCGTACAATTATTCCTTTTTGGCTTTCCTTACTGAGGTTTGTAAATGTATCACTGAGTGACTAACATCCTTCCTGTGTAAAGATACTTCACATCTTTTTGACATTAACTGCAGAGCAAATAGAGGCTCTTTTTAATTGGGACTGACAATCTGTTGGCTAGTTTTGGTTGTAATTTGTTGAAGTCTATGTAGCTTGATAGCTTCTAACACCTTTTAGCCAGGAACCTTTTTGTTAGTTTTGGCAGTGACTTGTCTTTTTCATTTTACATTGGTTCCTTAACTAGGTCATGTCACTATTACTTATTTAGTACCTAAAAAAAAAATGCAAAAAATTAACTGTTTCATCTGCTAAAATAGTAATAGTAGTGTTCTGTTAGCCACTAGTCAACCATGATAATAATCTTCAGAAAAGTCTAATACTGTCACTTCCTTTTCCTTTGTGTGACATGCTAAAATGCATTCAAGACAGCTAAAAATAAATTAAAGGGTTTTTTTGGTTTTTTGTTTTTAAATGTAAGCACTATTTGCCCCAAGATTGCTATACAGTCCTGAGACCAATTTAAGGTCCTCTGTTAAAAGAAAAAAAAAAGCCTCTTCTGTAAATTGTGGTCCCATGTATGAAAAAAAAATCTTCAAAATTCCTGTGGCAAAGCCTTGTAATTTTGTGTTAGGAATACTAGAATTCCTATTTTTTCTATCTCTTGCCTGTAGTAAGCTTAATATGAGGGAAATAACAGTATTTCCATGTAATGGATAAAATATAGGATGGCCCTATAATAAGAAATATAAGATATTTTAGAATTCAAGATAGAAACTAAGACATTAGGTTTATCTGCCCTTCTCAGAAAAATAAATTAACCCTAAACTCTGGGCTGATGGAACTAGGCTGCTTCTTGTACTCAAGCTAACTTATTAAAGGCTAAATCTGCAACTCCCATGGGAACCGGGGTCAGCATCCCATCCTTCATGTTCATGTTTTGTTTTCTATCCAGAACAATCCTGTGGTGGTGCCGTTTGGTCCTATTTCTAAACATCTACACTTTCATTTGGAGCCTATTCAGGGGAATCTCAGCCTGTTTCAGGTTTAATTCAATGAACCACTAAAAGAACTGAGCTACGTACTTTTGCTGATGAGTGTACTGGCCACAACATGACTGCATGTGTAAAAAGGAAAAGGATTTGGCTCTGTATTTTTAAGGTTAGATTGAAGGTTTTCTTGATTATTGTTATCTGTTTGCTCTGTAATGTCCTAGTATTTGTGGAGGGTGCTATATATGTCAGTAAATAATAATAATATATGATATCATTTCTAAAAAATTGCACACATGGTCAGGAAACATAGAAAATCGTCTCATTATTGATGTGATACTATTAATATTGATGTCATAACATGGCATCACATCAATTGTCCTCGAATTTTGGGCTAGGGAAAGTAAACAGAAAATGTTCCCAGGAGAGGCATTTTCACTTTTCATACAAAGTAACAGTAAAGTTGTGCAAGGAGATTTCACAATGCAGTGAGTTTTCCTGAGTACCTCAAATTTCACCTATGATTTATTAGTTTCCATCTCCACCTTTAGTGAGAGCTGATGGCACTCGTCACCCCACAGGGCAGAGCTTGTAATTTGTGCACCCTTGTAAAGTGACCCAAACCCATCTGTGGAATTAGGGACCTCATTCTGAAAGGTGTTGAGCAAGTAGCCTTATGAGGGCAAAGACACGTTGCAGGATCTGGTTTCCTGAAGTCACAATGCATTTGCACCCCCTGCCAGACCTTGATTCCTAATCCACTCAAAGTGTAAAACCAACCGCTTGACAGTAGTAGCAGCATTTCTACTCAGGCAGCCATGAGGGAGTCAATTGACTTCGTGGCTCATATAATTTACCTGATTCCATCTAAACTCTTCATTCCACAGGTGTTAACAACCATCTCCCATTTTTAATGGTCTTGATTCCATTAATCAAACTATCTTTTCTTTTGTAATTCTGCTGTCTCTTAGCTGATGCTACTAATGTAGGTCCTTTTTCACAGCCCTGCAGACTGTTTTAAGTCTAGCTAAAAACATTAACTCAGGCACAGAAACATTAACTCAAGTGTGGAAGCAACTTTCAAGCGGAGTCTTCGATGTACTGTCAAGATGTTCAAGAAGCTTAGATCTTGTTTTATGAATCTGAAAAAGAGATGGACATCTAATTCTAATAACTACAAGACTAATGAAACAATATTTTTAAAATTATTTTTGCCTAGTGTTTTTATACATAGCATACGATGTGGCCAATTAATGCACATCGTAATAAAGATGTGTTTGTTTTTGCTTTGATCTTAAATATAGCAAATAGTATAGCCCTAGACCTCTTGCATGTTAGTAAAGCTTCTAGTTTATTTTCAACTAGAGACAAATGTCTTGCGTTATACGTGGTAATATACCACACCATATGCACCCCCCTTTTCAAAATCCAAGACCCTCCCATGGCATTGTATATTTCCTATCTATGCTATAGACCTCATACAGTTAGTAAAAATACTCCTTATCTTTGGAAATGATCACCCACAGGACCTGACGCCAGAAAGACTGACCTCATTCCCCAACCTGCTGTCAGGATGAGAAATGGAAGTATTCTTGATCATTTGCCCACATCAGCACTGTGAAAGACAAAATGATGATGTGAATCTCAAAAATGTGCCTTGTTGTTATTTCTACAGTTTGTTATATGACCCTCCTTGGTATCTGAGTGCCTTCCAATAGCTGGGAAGGCTACTGGATGTGACTAATATCTGTAATGTGAGATTTGTTTATGTTTTCATCTCCCTCCCTCACCTCCCACAGATCTATTTTTTTTCTGTTTTCTTTTTCTTTGTCTCCTGCACTGATGAAATAATTTCTCTATGCATGACTATCTGGAAATAAAATGCAAATTATCTCATTTACAGCTCAGATCCTAAAGAAGATAGGTTTGTATGCAGGGACTAGCTATTAAGAGTTATACATCTACATCATTGGCTAAAATCCTGTCCAATTTGTAAGTGGTCCAGATGTGTCATTATCTGATTGCTACTTGAACAGTTGTGTAAAATAAATGAAAGACCTGAAAGCATGATCCTTTGCACTGGTGTGCACCGTTCTTTCTGTCTGCATTGGAACTTTTTTCCCAAATGCTCTTTTTCTGTCTTCTCATGTTTTTTCTCCTTCTTACCTCCTTCATATCCTACAGCCCATTTACTGTTCTTTATTATCTCCCTAGGGCCCTTAGTGCTTCCAAACCTGTCATGGCCACTCACATGCCTTCTGAGGTTACTACTAGTGGCACCTGGAATGAAATGTTTTTGATAGAAATCAGGGTAAATTTGCACCTTATAGCCTAATCACTGGCAATAGTGGTCCAACTACATTTTCTTAGAAGTATCAAAGATGCTGACTGAACAGGGAAGCCTTTCAGAGATTCAATCCCATGGTAAAATCTGACTACAAGAAATCTGAGCAGATATTTTTTAAATGAATCATTCTTTTCTTGTTAGAAATAGTACCTATATGAAAAAATTGCTGAGGGACGATAAAGATCCTTACCATTTATTTTAAATATTTTAGTGAATGCAGATTGGCTAATTCTCCATTCCTTTTTGTTTCTGACAAAAAAAAAAAAATTCTGGTAATTTTAAGAGAGTTTAGAGGTTAGACAAAGTGGAAGCTATTGAGCGAACCATATAGCCTCTGGATAGAAATTATAAAGTTATTTTATGTTGAGTCATCTTATTTCTAAGCAGCCATTCTGTTCTTTGGCAAAGCAGATTTTCAATGGACAGCAACCATTCATGAGCAGAATTCCATTCTGACATTCTTGCCTCTTAATTTTACATCTACAAATGGCCTAGCATTTTTTCACGACCCTTCATAGAAAGCAGAATGGCTGTAGGAGTAAGCAATTGCAGTATTATTTCAAGCTTTTGCATACACATTTGTGCTTGCCAGGTGTAGGTGCAACAATATTTGTGAAAGCCTATGAACATTGATGGCAGCCAGACAGTTGTCCAGATGCAGATATACTTCAAGTCATTTAAGGAATAATGTCCATAGGTTTGGACTGTATGAGTCAGTGGATAAAACAGTAGATATTCAATTCAATTTATTAAGGATTCTGACTAAGTGCCATGCTCCCGAAGATGACATAACACACATAAGACCATAATATAAGTAAGTTTGAACAAAGTAACCAAACTACAAATATGATACTAAAAATAGAGTCCACCAACATAAAAACATTATTAATATAAATGTAGTAGTAAATCAAGACATGAATCTATAATATTGTTGTACATATATCCATAATTGAGACAATAAAATCAAATCTAATGTTAAAATATATCTCTCATATCAGTAATAAAGGATATTTAACTTTAATCGCTTCAGCCTTGTAAGCAAAAATTGCAAATCGGTTTACTGCATTTGGATCTGTTTGCTGTAGAAGCCAGATTAATTTCTCTCTGTTTGCAAAATGCATCAATTTCTGCAAGAATGGTAATAAATAGTTTCTCCTTATGTCATTATATAAAGAACATTCTAAAACATAGTGGAAAAATAGTAGATAATTAATTTCCTCATAGTCCTCATCATTAATGCTCACTCCCATTATGAAAGAGAACAGGAGATACACCAAACTAAATGTTAAATATATATGTGTGTTTATATATGTGCGCACACACATGCGCGCACACACACATGCATATATATACGTATACATATATGTATGTAAGATATGATTTTCTCTGTCTTCATGATCCTTTGTTCTAGCTGTGTCTTTTCTTGGATTTACCATTATCTGTAGATGTTGTTTTACCAGATAATCTTAGGAGGTAAGTAGTTTGGGGGTTGGTGTGAAAAAAGAGCAACAGCTTGAGCAATAATGGCTGTGTTGAAAAGGACTGATCTTTTTAAGCAAATACAAGGCAATATTTTCAGCTGGCCTCTAAAAAAAAATGTTTGCAGGTGCATCTATTTGAATGTGAAAAGCCCTAAATTTGAATATGTAAATTGCATAGCTGTGTTTGCAAAGTGTAGTTGGATGAGCAATTGAGTAATTTATGCATAAAAATGCTCATTGGTATGTACAAACAGACTGGTGGGTGGCTGAAAGTTTCATTCTGTAATTTCTCACAGATTTTGGTGCTATTTGTGATAGGGCAATATTGAACTTTTTCAAGCTGTGATTGGATAAAAGTCTTGACTTTGTTAGAGCCAGAGAAGATTACGGACATAAATGTTCATATTCAATAATTTGGAGATAGATCAACACTGGTAACATGAATCTGAAACATTTCAAATTTTAGTGTATGTTTATGGGGTTTCTACATAGCTCTACAAAGTTTGGTTTTTAATTAAATCCAAAACTTAAAAGGCTATATTTTGTAGTTCCAACTCAGATACTATGATTGCAACATTTATACCCAGGAAGATGGAAATATGAGGCGACCTGATTTTGTGAAGTTACAGTATTTAACACAAAAATACAAATTTTGCAAAGCCTCAAAATAAAGGGCCAGAATTAAAAAAAAAATAGGTGCCTAAACATGCAGGAAGGCACTTAACCAGGCCCAGAAGCCAGAATACATTGAAAACAATGGGAGCTGGAGGTTCAAGATAGGTGCTTTTGAAAAATTTTCACTAGCTGTCGATCAACCTTTGAAAATCTTTCTCAAAGTGAATAGAGAGTCTTAAGAGGTTTGAACTTCCTTGGACTGTTTCTCATCTAACATGCATTTTCAGCATAACAGCATAACTCTACTAGCATCAATGGAGTAACTCTTTATTCCCAAAAATATAGCTAAGATCAGATTGGGTTCCACTGAGTTAAATGCAACCTATTAAGAATAGGTATTAATAAAATCATTGGAAATTAGAAGAGGGAAGTCAATAAGGAATTTGTGTATGGTCATAAGCATTTCAACAACTGGTGTGTTTCATGTCAAAGGAAAAAAAATCTATGTAAAGGGAATTTTGTTGTCCTTTTTAGGAGGAGAGGAGAGTTTCAGAAATTCATGTTGCCTTTTAATTTGACACCTGTCCATCTTTTGGGGACTAAGACATGATAAATGTATATGATGGAAAAGGAAGAGTTAAAACTTTATGACACTGTGACACAATACAATGGAGTGACTGGTGTGGTGTCAAAAGCCTATGCTGCAGCACACAGGCAGTGTCCAATCACTTCATTTGCATAAGTAGCTGACAGCTATTTCCTAGCTCTTCAGGAACAGTGAAAAATATTCAGAAAAGGAGGTCAAAGTTTCTGCAATTCAAGACCATTTAAACAATTAGGGGGAGGATTTTCAAAGACACACAGTACAGCCAAGTGTATAATTCTTGTTGCCTTCAATGGGAGATAGATGCCTCCCTGCTGTGTGTGCCTTAGAAAATCTCCTCCGTATTGAATGGGGACTGACTTGTTAGAAGGATCAAATAAAATCCAAAACTAGATATACAGTTAGGTACATATGGAGGTTAAAATATGATGCAGATATGTTCTGAGATTATATGAAACCTACACCCATCCATATTCTACATGTGTGTAGGTTTCATATAATCTCTGAACATGTGTATATAAACATTGGGGTTCTTGCTTGGCTTTAGGGTTTATGAAGAACTTGTAAATGGGCAGATCTAGGAATTTGAAAAGGAGGGTGCAGAGGATGTGGTGCATCATCACATAAACATGACAATTTTTTCTCCAGTTAAAGGGAAAATAGCCACTTTACTAATAAGCTAGGGGCCTAGCACTGTACTATTCAGTTTAAGATCAAAGCAAAAACAAATATAATTTTATTTGAGATGTTCCCTAATTTGCTAGATTCTATACTAAGTGTAAAAAACAAGAAACTAGGCAAAAAAGGGGTAAAGTTGTCAAAACATATTGTTTCATTAGCCCTGTAGTCATATACATCCTTTACTCAAATTCATAAAATAAGATCTAGTCTTCTTGAGCGTTTTGATGTCTCCAATATTTCACTGTTAGTCATTGTTCCAGACTTTACATGCTTAAATTAACTAGATACTACTTTGGGACACACTGAAGCCTCCTTAGGGAAAGGAGGCAGATCTAAGGAAGGAATGGGGATCACTTTCAGCCTTGGAATTATTATTGCAGCTTGACCCCTCTTCCTTTTCACCTCCAGATCTGGAGTGGGAGGGAAATGCTCCCTATGCAATGAGACACACTCGACTTTGTTACTTTACTGGGACTTTCTACAGCAGATACCATTGATCAAATCTTCTGGAATCCTTGTGGCAGGGTAAGTATCTCTAAAACGAGTGACCTATTTTGCTTAAATTGGTGGCTTAGACATGGAATGCCACACTTTTGCCACAGTGATTGTGAACATTGGTTTTATTTGTTTGAAAAGTTAGAACAATCAGATTAGTATTTCCATGTTGGGTTCATAGGCTTCAGCAGGGGTCAGCAAATAATAGCCCATTGGCTGGATCTGTTTCACAGAACCACTGGATCTGGTTCATAGATGTGGGGCTTCAGCTGCAGATACTCTTCCTGTGCTGCCATGAGGATGGGTATCAGCTGCAGGTGCTCCACCACCATGTTCCTGTGGGGCAAGCACCAGCTGTGAAAGCTCTCCCTGGGCCGCAGTGGGGATGAGCACTGGCTGCAGATCCTTTTTCCATGTCACCCAGGAGTGGTTCCAACATTCTAGCACCCACCTATCTGTCATCTGGGGTGGGTCATTCCAGCTTCCAACTGGACAAGATTGCCTACCCCTGCACTAGAGCAACTGTGAGTTACTTGACTTCAACACCATGCACTTATTATTCGTACCTTTCCCCCTGTATCATGGTATTAATTGTTTGGATTTAAAGTTGTCTGTGGCAAAGTGGGGCTCTCCGACTAGCCACAGTGTTAGTTTCCCCACTTGCCTTTGGGCACCCCCCCCCACCTGTCTTTCCTGACATGCCTTGCTATTAATTAATTAAGTTGTTAATCAATTAAGGCAGGAGGCTGCCCATTCTTGCCCCAGTGCCAGGGGGCATCATCTGCGGCTCTGTTCCTCCCCTACACTGCAGCCCAAGCCTCACAGTTGGCATCCAGATGAGAATGTGCTCCCGGCCTATAGCTGGACCAAGCTTAAGCCTCATTGTCAGGCCTCAGTCACACCCACACTCATACCACCCTCCTCTCACTAGGGGCTCTCAAACTCCACCCTCTCTCACAGGGCCTCTTTCACACATCAACAACTCATACTGCCTTGCTCCCTCTTGCAGCGAGCCCCTTAGGCCATAGGCTTTACCTAGTTAATACCTTGGGGGGCAGACGTACATATAGTCTGCTGGTAGTGGCCAGCCAATTACCTGACTGGGTCTAAGTTTGGTCTGGCCCCTTACAGGGGCAACCCTATACATATAAACATACTGGGCTTTCAGCCCTCTAGTTCTTCTCCCCCCACTGGGGTTCCTCTTCTACGCCCCCTTTATGGGGATATCCCTCACTGGAGCGTTCTTAACTCACATGACAACTGGTGTTCCGGGGTCTCACGGGGACTCTCACTCCCCCCCGGAGCAACAGGTCATTGTGCTCAACTATAGGTCTTGCTTTCGACCCACACTTGCCACAATGGAGGACTCACTGGGGTCAGGACTCACCCCCATCTCATGGACTGAGCCCCCTTACTTGGCTTCTGGCCCAAACTACAGCCTCAGGCATCCGGAGACATATTCCCCTCCATTTCACTGGTGCTCCACCCTACCACCCCCTTCACTGGGGCCATGGGGCTTCTATCCCTGGTGGGCTCAGGAGGCTGTAGCCATGCCTGGCCCCAACTACCTTTCCTCAGGGTCCTCCACCCCATAGGGCTCAGGTGGCCACACCTGTGCCTGGCCCCCACTCTTCCTCCTCAGGGTCTTGCACCCCACAGGGCTCAGGCAGCCACAGCCATGCCTGGCCCCACTACCTCCAATGTTATGTAACCCACCCAAAGGTGAGGGTTAGGGTTAAGGTGCCTGTACCCGCCTTTCAGTGGGGTGATAACTGGCCACGCATTTCCTGGGGTCTCCCACACCACAGAGCCCCACCAGGCCACCCACTTCCAGCAGTGTGCAGTTTTAGGTCAGGACCAGGAGCCTCTAAAGCATCCCCTACAACTCCTGCCCCTACCTCCAGGATGTTCCAAGCAGCCTTGCAGCCAGACAGTGTTACTGCCTGGGCTGCCAGCAGTGAACTGCTCTATTTATATGGGCGGCTCGAGATCTAAAATGGCCACCACAATCAAGCACTTACTGGCGGCTCTGCTCTTGAAGTGGTAGGCACCAACGGTGCCCTGCCACACACCTTCCCCCTTAAAATAGTTCCTGGGGGAGGTTTCCCCTGCTGCTCCTCAGAAGCAGGCTCCCCTCAGAGCCTGTGAGAGCCCTCAAGTGGCGAGCACCCCAAAGGTGCTCCACCACAGTGTTGTTCATTTACTCTCTCAGAAATAACCTCTGAAGAAACAAATACTGGAAACAGTTATTGTAATGGACACTTTGCTTGGCTCCAAAGCTGCTCTGGGTTTTGAGGAGGGAAGGCTCTTCACCGTTACACTTCTGCTCAGTTCTAGGTCTTGCTTGTGGCTGTCAAATACCAACTGAGCTGTAGACGTGAGAAATATCTCCAACTTCTACAGTTCAATAGGTATTCAAAAAGGCATAAAGGATGGGGTTTTCAGTACTTCATAAATGTCTTTCAAGCACAAGTCCTACTGAATCCTATATTACTCACATGCTTTTGAAAATCTCACCCAATGGTTGCAATCCTAGGTCTCTTGTCAAATTACCCTTTGACTTCATTGAGCCAGCATTTCACTGTGCAAACTATTTTTAAAAGCAGAGGGACACAAAAGAATAATGGCAAAATCTTGTGGGTCATTTATACCATCAATAAAAACAACAGCAAAGATCACTTGCTCTACAGACCCTCTGGACTGGAGGACAGTGACAATAAACATGTCCTCACCAAATTTGAATGTACCTAATAATACATGGTCTCAGAGCTGGGGTAGACCTATAACATAAACTGTTGTTTGCTAAGTTTTAGGGCTTTATTTTACAGGGGGAGGGGGAGGGGAATGAGGAAGAGAAGAGCAGAATATATTAATATCAAGTGTAACAATTGCACAAGATACTGTACTAGTGAATTATTGGATATTGGTCTTTTTATCTGTATAATTTTAATCCAATTTCCAACCAAGCATAAACAGATGATATAATGAAGCGCAAGCTATAAAATGATAATGAAAAGAAATCCAAGTCCTCATTAAAAAAATACACTCCTGGTGTAAATTGTTGGTAAGGCAACTTAAAAATATTGAAAATATTATGTGTTCATCTGCAAAGTGGCCTGCATTTACTTCTCTGACCAGAGTGGACAGCATGTATTAGTCCATTGCCTTATATAACAAGAAGATACTGATCCAGGATCCTCCTGATATTTTGTTCAGACTGATGTATACACCTTAGTACAAACTCGAAACTGCTTGCAGTGCTGAAATTGAAAGTATTATGGTCTGGTTCCTGGAATTGACTCCAAGCAGACTTGTACCTTTGCTGAATCCCATTGGTTTCAATGAAGCTCCTTGTTTTGCTTGTGGAGATGCAGCTTTTGCACCTGAGCATATGTCACTATTTTCTTCTTTTAGATATTTGGGGGCATTAGACAGTGCTATATGCCATGAAAGCTGAATAACATACACAAGTATGTCCAAGCAGTACCTGACCCTCACATTGAAGCAGAAATGTCTTTCTCCAACACCCCATACTATAAAAGCACCCACATGGATGGAGGAGGACCATCTTTGTGGCTCCTCCCTCCTATGCCATCCCATGGAATTGGCCAGGGAGGAGCAGAGTAGGCTCAATTATCTTCAGTGCTCCAATGGATTAGTAACGCATTTTCCTGCCTTCCACAAGATCTTCTCCTGGCTCCTCCTGCTGAAGTATATTATGTACCACCTCTACCTCATGGGAAAATATAAATAGCAAATGTTACCCAATATCCTATTGCAATGAATTCACCACATAAAAACATTTACAGGTATTTCACAAAACTGAATTTTCCCTTTGTTTTCTGACACTTAGTTTCATATGACGTCAGGTAAATTTAAAGCCTAGTCTTTATGTTTTTATTTTTTATTTATTTAGTTCTTTTTTTATTATTTTTAGAATACTCCAGTTACATTTCTGTACCTGTAGAATAGAATGTTAAAACATGGTCAAACTCCCAGTGAACAATACTTGACTTGAATATTTCATTTTTTTACTCATTATTCCTTCACACACTTTAACTTATCACCTGGCTCACAATTCCCATACTTCATTTGCTTCCTCCCTGTCCATGAGTATCATATATTGCCTTCTGTTAATGAAACAAAACAAAACAAGAAAACTGTGGACAGTTCACACTTATGCAGACAGCTGGCACAAAGTCTTTTCACTGGTAAATCCTTCACAATAGGGATTAAGTAGTGCCCTCTGTACAGGGACAGAGGCAGGGCACATGCAGATCCAAAGGGTTAGCTAGGAACTGAGCATATGCTAGACAGAACCTGACCCTAGCTGTTCATGTGGGACCAATACAGTAGTTACATTAACTGTAGTTATTACTGCTGTTGACATTCTTCATTGTGCTTGCGGGCAGAGCTTTCACACAAGGGGTGGTCATTGCTTGATGTCAAAGAGGATAACATTGCTTTTGCAGGGTTGTTTACTAAGTTCTTGATCATGCCCCTGTGGAACTAGAGTGAGGTATTGAAATGTGTCTTGGCTGTCTGCATAGAGTCATTTCTACCTATACAGAGAAGCGTTGGTGACCAGGAATGGGGGAAACCTCTACCCAGAGTTGCAAATAACTTTGAAGCTGGAATGGGATGAGAATACAAAGGATCAGGATGAAAGGGGAAGAACAATTCCTTTACTTTGAAACTTAAAAATCCCAATGTGTGATTGACGTGGCCAGGAATTGGCATTGTACATGGGGGACACCATACTGATCCCAAATTTTCTTTTAAAAATCTTTCAGCATTTGACTAATTGTATTGCTAATAAGGGTGACACAGCATTTTTATTGTCAGGGTTGTTCTTGGGCTTGACATTGTCTTTATCAATCTGTTAATGAATATAGCAGTTTTGTAAGGTATTGTTACTGAGTGCTTCAGGGCCAGTTGCAGTGAACATATTGGTGGCAATGCTAGCTTGCTGTAGAGGCTTTTACTTCCAAATATCTGCTTTTTTGGTTTGTTTTGCAGGAAAGAGAGAATTGGGCTTTTCATAATTAAAAGAAAATGGCAGGGGGGAGTTTAATGTGCAAGAGTCAACCCATAATCTTTAACAAGTACTAAAGTGTTTTCTGTACCCTACTCTCAGGCTTGCTTCTCAGCTATGCTTGAAGAATTGAAGGAGAAAGGCAAATAAGCAATTTATATACTCACTTATATAGGTGACTACTAGGTTTTTTCCACAGCAAAAGTAAGTTAGAGCTGTGTACACTGATGCCACAATGGTAGGGCTGTGTGAAGCTTGGCCTGATTCAGTGGCTAAATCTCTGAATCTGAATCGAATCAGGAGACCCTTTAATTTCTCCAAATTGAACTGGAACCCTCTGAACTGATTCCAAGAGATTTGGAAAGATTAGGCAATTCAGATATGGACACAGCATTAAATGTTTTTTTTTTCAGATCTCAAGGTACCAGGTGGCTTGTGAACACTGAGATGCTGGGGTGGATGGAGCATCCCACAGGAGTGTGTGTGTGTGTGTGTGTGGGGGGGGGGGGGGGGGGGGGGGGTGTGCTTTCCAGCATACTTGGCAGCAGACTCGGAAGTGAACCAGAAGCAATTCTGGTCCACTTCCGGGTCTGTTGGGGAGCGTACATGGGGGCCCACCTGCGCCCCCTCCAACTCAGTGACTGGTGCCTCCTGGGCCTGGGTTGGCACTGGGGTCTTCCCATGGCCAGTCACCAAGCCAGAGGGCATGGGGGCCCCCTCCCCGCACGCTTGGTGACGGACCTGGAAGTGGACTGGAAGTACTTCTGATTCACTTCCAGGTTCACTGCTGAGCACACGGGAGCGGGGGTGGGGTGGGGCATGCTCCTGTGGGATGCTCCATTTGCCCCAGCATTGCAGTATTCACAAGCCATGCCTGGTACTTCGAGGTATGTAGCAAAAATGTTTAAAGCTGTGTCTATGGGCGAACCGCTGATTCTCTGAATCAGCATCAAATCTTCAGATTCAGAGTTGGCCAAATCAAATTGGGACCAGTGATGTGAATCAATTAATTGAATCACTGTCTCCGACTTGGGCCGAATCTGAATCTGAATCGAATACGGCCCATTTTGCACACCCTTAATACTTGGCATCATATGGCTCCAAGGGCCATTCTGGCAGTTGCGGATCAGTGAAATCAGATCGATTATTCAGACAGCTTATGAAGTGGCAAACTAGCCCATTATAAATATAAAACTCCCACCTGCTTATTAAGCTAAAAGATAATGTGGTTTCCTGGTACACACAAACAGAGAAACAAATCCAGGTTGTTTAGGTACAATGGCATATGGCAGCATTCCTCCCTCTTCCCCACCTCTTAGCAAAAAGAAAAAAAAAGAAGAGCCCTGATGCTGTTTTGAGCTGCATATGCTTATGCCTACAGTAGCAGACTAGGCAGGTATTAAGCCTCCTCATACAGGTGTGGTGTGACTGTGCTTGGAAGACTGTGACCACTTAGTTATTGGATAGGAAGTAAAACTTTGAAGAATATGTAGGGTAATAGATTTTTGTCTTTCCAGACCTTCTCCGTGGAAAGATTAAAACGAATAAGTAGATGTAGTTTTGCTAAGTGGAAAATACACTAAATGTACAAATATCACAGCATATAAAAATATTAACTCGCACAATTCCAAGCTAAGTCATAGCTTGCTATTTTCTACTACTGTACCAAATACCTCCCTGCTTATTTATTTATTTTTTGTTGTTTTGGAAAAGACAATAAAACTTTGAAAACCTCCCAGTTGATGTAACCTGCAATCCTGTTTAATAGGTGTCCAGATCATCCTTCCAGGTAACATTGGTAATTGTTTTTAAAATGCATATATTTTAGAATAGGCTACTGTGCATTAAAGTGCATGTGTAAACATGTCCACAGACTCTGAATTAGTTCTAATTTTGTATGGGATAAGCTGAAGAAAAGGAAACTTTCTCAGTATAAGCAAAGAAGGATTCTTCCACTGTCCACTCTCTCCACACAGTTACCCATTCAACCCACCTATATGTCATCAGCAGTCATTTGAATGAGGATGACAGAACCCCCAACTACACAACTATAAGAAAGGAGTAAATTTAGGCACCTGCAAGACAACATCAGAAACAAGTTCCATACCTGGAAGTTTTTTCCCTGTCAGTGCCTTAGCTTTTAGTCCTCTCATATCTAACCTATCAGGTATTGGTTCAAGTGCCCCCCAGAAAAGCCTTGTGGAACTCCTTATGAGAATCCTCTGTAAATATATTTCTATTTTCTCTTTGAAAAGAAATCTTTCCTTTCTTCATCCATGGCTGGATCGTGACCCTTGTTTATTGTTGCCTCAGGCCTTGGTCATTTCATCCCATATGTTAAGAGGTCACTGCTTTATTCACCTTAGGCAGTATTCTCAGATTACTGCTTAATGGCAGAAATAGCAGCAGTGTGCCAAACAGGACTGAGGTTTGTTTGGTGGCTGAAGCTTGCCCTTCACCTATATTCTTTTTTATTATGCCAAACTCTAGCCATTCAAATGTTTTTGGTTAAGCAGAAGAACTGTGTGAGGAACTTGTTCAACGCATTACTTTTTTGTTAATGACTTATCTGAACAGCGTGTTCTTTTTCACGGTTCTAGTAACTGGTTCTCAGCATGTCATTCATAAACAACTCACTGTGGCAAGTTGCAATCTTGCTGGAAAACGCTGGCTAGTAGCAATTTTTTGATTACAGGATCCAATTCTGCTCCCACTGACAGCAATGGGATCCTTCCGTCGATCTAGGTAGGTCCACAATCGGATTTACAATGGGAACACTTTAGATAGACTGGAAAATTCATTTGGTGAATATTCTCTAAAACGTGCTTAAAATTGACTGCCTTTTCATAACTTTCTGTTAACCAGCTCCTAGGGTCTTGTTATCTCTTCACTGAAAGCACTGTGAATCAGTAATTTCCTTAATCCACTAAAATAACAGAGGTGTAGAACTAGCATAAGTGAGTGCAGAATCAGGTCTATTTACTAGGATAGATGAGCAAAGATGCATAGGGAATGCATTAATGCACTTTTACTAAAGCACAGTAAATTGAATACCTCCAATATTAGGTACTAAATGAATGCGCGTTAGGCTGTGCTAATGCTTAATAGTACAAGCACATGCTTTTTTAGTGACACAGAATGCTCATTAGCCCAGGGGTTCTCAAACTTTTTGATACCATGACAAGAGGGTTGCAAACTTCTTTTCCCTTCCTAGAAGCGGTGGTGCAGGGGGCAGGGCTGCCGCCACCATTGATCACTCCGTGTTGCCGCTGCATGCTCCGTGCCACTACCCCGCACCCAAGTCTGGCCGCTCAATAAGCAGGGACAGAGGGGGTCCCAATGGCCAGCCAGACAGACTTGAATGGGGGAAGTGGTGTGCAGTGCATGCCAGCAGCACAGAGTGCTCGATGGTGGTGGTAGTCCTGCCCCCAGCACAACCATTTCTAGGGAGGGAAGAGAATTTGCAACCCCCTTTTAAATTGCCAGGAGGGCAAAACCCACAGTTTGTGAACCCCTGCAGTAGCCTATTCTACTATGCATTAGTGTATTAGTACAGTTTTTTACATTGGCGACCCATAGGGGGTGCACGTGGGTGCATGTGTACCGCCTGAGATTGGCGGTGCACCCCCTGCGATTGGTTTCCACTGCCAGTGGCACCTGCAGGTGGTCACTGCTCTCCACTCCACCCCTCACTGCTGACATCATCGATGGCATCTGCGGGCAGTCACTGATTACTGCTGACTGCTGCTGCCAACGGTATCTGTGGGTGGTCGCTGACTGCTGATCAGTGCTCACCACCTCCACCACTGACAGCACTGCAGCCACCTGTGGGAGGTTCCTGCTCGCTGCCGCCATAACCCCACCACCACCATGGCTGCTGCTGCCTGTGGGAAGTTGCTGTGCCCTGCCAGCCTCTGAGGGCACATGTTGTTCATCGTTTTTTATGTGCTGCTGTAATGAGCAGTAAAATAGGCTACTGTGCATTAAAGTGCATGTGTAAACATGTCCACAGACTCTGACACGATTAACTCTTGCTCAGGCTTAGAACAAGATTAACATTCATTTCTACAGGTACAGAAAGCCTACTAAGTAGGGGTGTGTGAAGCAGGCCGTATTCAATTTGGATTTGGCCCGATTTGGTGGACAGTGATTCAATTAGTTGATTCAGATCACTGTCTCAGTTTGATTTGGCTGAATCCAAATCTGAAGATTTGATACTGATTTGGAGAATTAGCGATTTTGCCATAGACACAGCTTTACATGTTTTTTCTACATACCTTGAGATACCAGGTGCAGCTTGTAAATGCTGAGATGGTGGGGTAGATGGAGCATCCCACAGGAGCATGGGGGGGGGCCCTCCATGTGCTCGATGGCTGGCCTGGAAGTGGACTGGAAGTACTTCCGGTCCATTTCTGGGTCCACCACCAAGCTTGCAGGGGACTCCCCCCCCCCCCCCGCG
>NW_005841911.1:2075358-2083700 GCF_000455745.1 Alligator sinensis | reverse complement strand
CCCCCCCCCCCCCCCAATGTTCCCCCAGCTTAGTGATCGGCCATGGGGGAGCCTTAGGTACCCCCACTCCCTGACCCAGGAGGCACCAGTCACCAAGCCAGGAGGTGGAGGGGGGGCGTCCCCCATGCGCTCCATGGTGGACCCAGAAGTGGACCAGAAGTGGTTCTGGTCCACTTCCGGGTCCATTACCAAGCATACTGGGGACCTTGCCCCCCCCCTCCCACACACTCCCATGGGACGCTCCATCTGCCCTAACGTCTAAGAGTTCACGAGCCGCCTGGTACCTTGCGGTATGTAGAAAAAACATATAAATCTGTGTCTATGTCCGAATCACCGAATCTTTTCAAATCTGTCCAAATCAGTTCAGAGGGTTCCAATTTGATTCGGAGAGACTAAAGGGTCTTCTGATTTGATTTGGATTCAGAAATTTGGTCGCCGAATCAGGCTGAATCTCTACCAATTCAAATCAGTGACTGCAGCTTCTCATAGCCCTACTACTAAGACTAGGACAGTGCCACTGACTTTTTGTGGAACCTTGTCCAGCTTTCCCTTGTGTGAGAGAAAAGTCAGGAATTCAGCATGATACGTATGTTTCTGGAGCAAATCTGTTGTCTCTCAGAAAGTGTTTTATTGTTTTACTTGCCAACTCTGTCATAGCAAGACTGTGAATTTCTACTTTTCCGCACTCTTTGTACCAATGGTCTTGGCCTTTTTCAGCTCACGCAAGAGCTTTCACTGGTATTGAGGACAATCACAGGTGCTGAAATTAGCCCCACATTTGTTACCTGGGGGAGATGTGTCTCACATTATTCCAGTGACAGTTTGCACATAGTCTTTACTTCATAGTATCTACTTGTGAAGAAATGTTAAATTAATTTCTCTTCCTTCATTTTGTAATCTCTTTTGGCCTTGAACCAAAGTCTGGGTTGGACTATGATGTTTTGCAAAAGAAGGACGTAATTTTTCTATCACAAGCTTAACAAAGATTGTTAACAACAATCCTCCTATTTTTTGCTCCTGCTAATTTTTTAGAGGAGGGGAGGACATTTGTCCTGAAATCAGAAGAGAAAAGACAAACCGTTTGGGATGAGAAGGCATTTTCCCTGTTCTATTCACGGTCTGTGTGGTGGTTAAATGTCTTAATTCTTCTTTCAATGTAATTTTAATAATAATATAGTTGGGGGTTGGAGTTGGTTTAAATGTAAATTATGCATTGACTTTAAATCCTGAGGCAAAAGGCATCACGTTTGAAATGAAGCAGCCTTATTCTATTTTCTCTAATGTGAAAATAATAGGCAAAACCCCCTTTGCTCTTCATCACTCATTTCCACTTATTTTTCAAGCAGTCAGATGGGACTTGCAACTGGAGCAATGAATACACTGAATTCTCCCTGACTGTATCAGTGGTTGTGGACCTCTTTGAAAGTTGTATAAGCTAAAATATCTCATGCAGGCTACACAAAAAATTAGGTATCCTAAGGGACATCCTGTGGGAGAAGGGAGGAAAAAATTAAAAATTGCTTTTTGCAGTAAAAAAGTGCTCTGGCAGCTGAGAGATTTAGAGAGAGTGCAATCCCCCCACACTTCCCCTACAGTGTCATCACCTGGTGCACTAAGGGCTTATTAAATGTATGCTGTTTTTATTGCAGTGCCTGGAGCCTTAGTGTTTTGCAATGTGGAGAGGAAAAGAAAAGAATTATTAACCAGTAAACTGTTTTTTCCTTAAAAAAAGAAAAAATAACTAGCTGAGAAGATGTTAGATCCCAGCCCAACTGAGGAGAATGGAAAGATTTCAGTTGTGCTCAGTGGACCTTTAGAACAGGCCATCTTGTGACAGGCTGAGCCCTCAAGACACACAATTCATGAATATGATGATGCTGAGGAGCAGACCCTAAATGAATGGGTGAAATCCTGGGCCTACAGAAGTCAATAGGAGCTTTCTCAGTGTTTGTTTCCAGGACTTAACTCCCCACTTCCTTGATCTTTTGGTAGGGTGTGCACTTGTGCACAATAAACTGCATAACATGCTATGACTGGTTTAAATAAATAGAGAACTCTGAAAAGAGAGCTCAGGCTTTACTGACTACAAAATATCCAAAGTGATGGAAAATCATAAAAAAATAGCTTGTCTGGATCTTGTTTATTCCTTAAAGCCCAACAGTGCCGCCACCTCCTTCTCCTGCCTGATACAACCCCTCCGAAGCCTCACCCCCCACTTCAAAATTTCTTTATAGCATTAAGACATTTTTTCCTTGTCTGATCATCTTGTAACCAGTCAGTCCGGTTTGTGTATAGCTTCCTAATAATTTCTTCTCACACAATGGACACACTAAAAGTCACTACCAGACAGTGTCTAGTGCAAAAATTCTACTGCTTTTTTCCTTTTTTTGTGACAGATGCATTTTTGAGGTTACAAACAAGTGACAATAAAAAAGCAGAATGGCTCTGTCTCTGAAAATATATGTGCCAATTTAAAATAAAACTCCTGATGTTAGTAGAGCAGTAAAATTCTGCCCCTATGGTATATATTGTAGTCTGGGTCTTTCTTTAAAATTCAGACAATGAAATAAAAAAGAAAAAGGCAAGAAAGTTACAGACTTGCACAGATTTCAGAACTACAGAAAAAAGATATAGCTGCTGTTAGACATAATTCATCTCTGCAGAAACAAGATCTAATATGCCCATTGTATTTGTCTTTCAAATAAACCCCATTCACCGGTAATTTTTAGTGTCAAAATATGTTCCTGAATAATTTTGCATCACAATGGTAAAAATGACAAGGTTTCATGTGCTTTTGCATGAGATCTCAATTAAAAACTCTGTCAGTGCATTTCGTATCTAAACATTTGCAAAATCAAACTATAATTATTCATTCTCTTATGTAGAAATTACCAAACTATTTATAGCCAAGAATATTTTTTTCTTTCTACATCTTATACATAAAAACATTTTTTCCTTGGAGCATGTCGTGAAAATTTCTGAACAAGGTGCATAAACTTACTTTAATATATGTATTTTTTAAAATATTCACTTCAACTTTGTTTTGTACTACTTTAGTATTGGCAGAATCTAGTAGAAACGTGTTTGGTTTGAACTTTACTATGAACATTCAGTTGCACATACATAACAATTTAAATAACTTCTTTAGAGAGAAAAAAGGGAAATCACTTATGAAATAAAATGGCTCACAAATACCATAAAAATGCATTCCTAGTTTATTAGCAGATTAATGTTGGTACAGATTCTTCCTAAGTATATACCCACTTCCAAACATTTCCTAGCTGCTAGCCAGTCAAGCCGACTGAAACCTAGCCTTTAATAATCTCCAAGATATTACTCACTCTGCAAAGATGCTGGGTGCCAGCTTACTGATACTTCAAAGTCACAGAAGAAGCAGTCCCATCAGGGGAGCAGAATACAATTCTCAGTGGCTGACACTCTAAGAGCTCAGCAAGCTTGTCTCAGCAAATTTTACAACAGCAAAATTTGTAACTCAGTGAGGCTTCGCTTGGCAGCCGACAAACCCTCAACATTAAGTTGTAAGATTCGAAGTGCAGGCCCAGTGGCATGAAAGCCATAGGATTGCATGATGTCTGGGTAGTCTGTGGCAATGACAGCAGGATTGCTCAAAGTTTGCAGTATTTGGTTTGCTGGGAAGATCATTAGTTACCCTGGTGTGGACCAGGTACTGATGGCTGGCACAAGATAGATGCTGATCCACTAAAGGTTTATCTTAAAACTATCTGGTTGTTCATCTTGGTTATTTTAGTCATTTGTTGGGAATGGATGCAATGGGTGTGCCTGAAGCAAGTTCTGGCGCTTCTTTTCAATGGCTTTGTTCTTCATGGAAATTATGCATTTTAATAAGGGGGTCTCATAGTATTAAGAGGTGCTACTATGTAGCATTGTGAGGACACCCTAAAACCATTTAGAAGCACTCATAGAAACAAATACATATTTTTCATGTAGAAGCCTTTTTTTCGAGCCACTGACATATCACTAACAAATCACTAATGTGCATGACAGAAGTGAAGGGGTGTTAACGGGTCTCTGCCTTATATTCATTGACCACATGCGCACTCATTCATGCATTACATATGGAGAGATTATTTTAGTGTTATCTTGGAGATTATTAAGGCATTGTTTGATGAAACGAAGATGGTTAACCTGCAGCTACTAGCTTGTATGGAAAGACAATTAGTGCATTAGAAGCCCCCACAGAGAATGAGACCTAATTGTATTGAGAACCTTAGACACATAGCAAAAGATAGTCCCTACCTCAAATAACTCTCCAGACAATGGAGAGTGATACTTTCCGAAGGTTACCCATCAACTGGGGAGGAGAATTTGGAGGGGTTTTAAGTCACCACCAACCTGCTTTGGATTCAGCCCATGATTGAAACAATGAAGGACTCAATATCCTATTAGCAATCCTCTGAGCTCTCCAGTTCCCTTGAGAGCTCTGTTTCAGTAAAGAGATATATCTGTGTGATGCATATAAAAGCATATGTTACAATGAAAGGGGTTTTTCTATTTATTAGTGGAATGAAACTATAGAGCACTGAACATTAAGTAATGTATACTCCTGAAAAAACATTGTGTATTGACCACAGGATATGATGGCGGGTTGCCTAAGTTGTAGTAGGTTTTATTTTGTCTTGCATACTTATATAGCTCCCTCTGTGATATCTGAACTCCTTACAGGCTTTAATGAATTCATCCTCACAACAGCCCTGGAGGATAGAAAATACTATTGTCCCCATGAGCAAGATGGAAAACTCGGGATAACTGACTAGACTAAGATCAGATCTTATAGGAAGGTTGGCAGAACAGTATCTTGAAGCCAGATGTCCTGGGCTTTGCATAATGTTTTAAGTCCAGAACAATCCTTGTCCTTTTCCTTGTGACAGCTAAAACTCTGTCACAAATGACAGCTGTTACTGACATTGTTTCCTTAAAAGCAGGAGGCAATGACTACACTAATGACAGGTGTATAAAATGACAAATAGAGTAGAACATTATAAGAAGATCTATATTTAAATATGGTCTGCAGAAGGTTACATTTTAATGAATTGGGGTAAGAACCATTTAGAAGGTTCCAGTGGCTTTGCTCAATCTAATGCTGGAAGAACAAATTGGTCTTTGCATTTGAGGAGGAGGACAAGCCAAAAATGGGAAGGGGTGGGAGAAGAAAATGTGAAGATGATTTTCATAGGTGATTGACAAAGGGACATCTGATGAAGAGAAGGTGGTTGACATAGATAATGGAGTCATGAGTAAAATTAGGGAAAGAAAATGGCACTGTGGTTGGCTAGATAGGTTAATACCTATTGGAGAAGTTGGGGGTGACTTAAACTCTAATGTAAAGATGGAAGGGAAAAATCTCTGTGGATTACATGGATATTATAATGGCAACATAACAACTGAATGACAGTGGAATGGGTCATTATGTAAGCCGTCAGGATGAAAAGCAAGGCTGAAACATGACAAATTTACTGAATCAGTTTCCTGATGCTCCTGTTCCCATTTGGGTTTTTTGGTGTTTTTGCAGTGCCACAATGCATTCTATCACATTTCTTGGCACTGGAGTGAAGGAAAGGGCAGCCAGCAGTAAGACCAACAGTGAGACTAGGCATTTATCTGTCGCCAACTGGGGAGGGTAAGCAAGTAGTCTGATCACCTCAACAGAGCATGGAGAGGCTTGTAGAGACAGGATGGGGATCAGGATAGACAGTATTCCCAGTGATCCTTTTGTGGGAAACAGTCAGCTAGCCCTTCCTTAAGATATCAAAGATGGTAGTGGAGGGGGCATGTGTGTGCATGTGCATGTGCCATTGAGTAGTCTCTCACAACAGATACAAAATGGGATGCAGTCCTAAGGGAAACAATATTGTATTTTTCCACTGCAAAAAAAAAAGAGGACTCTAGATTTGTTCCTACAAGCCAGAAAGCCAACAGAGAAAGAATCCTCACTTGTCTCCTCCTTGCATGTGTGTTAATGTGCAAAGGAAGCCCCACCCTTTGTGGGAAGTGAAATGGTTCTAGTCTAGGTGCTAGACTGCTCCCATCACTGTGGTATCTTTGGCAGGTTAACACTTCTATCAGCACTACATATTCTGAAGGACTGGAAAAGAACGATGTGAGGGGCTCAATCAACAAAGTGACTTATGCACCTAATTACCATGATTGATGTTTAACTCTAACATTGTGACATTGCTAGAGGTGTTATGCAAGGCTGTGTAGAGATATCTATGCTAACTCTTAATTCACCTGAGTTAAGGCTTCAGGCAGATGTGGCTACATAATTTTCCAGATCTATGCTTGATCAGTGATCTCTACACTGTGCTGTGTAAATATACCCTGAGATGTACAAAGTCATCATTCTATCCATGTTTTTTCCACTTTTAAGGTCCCCTAGGTGTTGGGCATATACAGATTCCTAGCTGCTTGGACTCCTATGTCATCCCTAAACTCAATGGATTCTCAAATCCACTGTTGCTTTACCTATATCACCTGCAAGGTCCAAGCTGGTATGAATAATTTGCAAAAAGATGGCCAGGAAAAGGTGGTGGTAGTGGTGGTACAGTCCCTTTTGCTAGTAACCTAATACTTAGCACACTCCCTTATGGAATGGAGAATCTCAAGTAGCAACACTTCCCTTGTTTGATTTGGAGCAGGGATTTGAATCTTAGTGAGTGCACTGGACTTGGAGGGGAGGTCACGTGGCAGCACGCAACATATATTTGTCTGTATGTGGTGGTGTGAGTTGGGGCTGAGATGTTTGAGGGCCCTCACATCAGGAGGGGATTAACAGCTGTGGACCCTCATTGCTCAGCTTCAGTAGTGGATCTAATAACAAAGCAAAAGGGGTGCAGCCCTCACACTGTGGCTGTGTTATGCATGTGCAGCGAGCTCTGAGCTCATCACCTGTCCAGCACAGGCTCCTGCCAGGCTCCATGTGAGCAGTGAACTCATCAGCTAATTGGGGCAGGGCTGGCTGGAGTCCCTGTTTTCATGTGGCTCCAGAACAATGTTACTGTTTGTCCTTCCCTCCTCTTTCTCCCTCTTCCCACTGAATTCAGCAGGGGAAAGGAGGGGAGGAGTGGCAGCAGCAATGCTTATCCCCTGTGTTTGGAGCCACACAAAAGCAGGGGCTCTGGCCAGACTCCACCCTGACAATAAACGTGCGGCCCAGTCAAAGAGGACTACAGCCATGCTGCCACATCCCTTTGGGGTTCAGCCCTGTCCAGCTGACAGACCCACCTCCCTGGCAGGTTCCTAACACCTGAATTACCCTTAGTTTTTCTAGTAAGGATAATGTAGGTGCTTCCCAATACTGCCTACCGTTCCATGAATCTCATGGTTCTCAGTACAACGCCTAGAGAGACTGGGCCCTGAATCTCAGAGGTGTGGCTTATACTAAGCAGTATGTTACCTGTAGAGTTAAACATCACAGTAAAATGCCGAAGTCCCTTTGACATTCCTGTGGAATGAGCCCTGATCACCCATCCCCTCACTGGCCTTCAAAGAGTGGTGGAACAAGGTTGGACATTTTGTTCCAACGTGTGCATTTCCAGCTCAAATGGAAAACTTCTTGACCTCACTGGAATTCTCTTGTCACTGAGCCAAAATGGACAGAAGTGTAACAGTATGATGTAATGCTATCTGGTTAATCATGCAGCAGTATATACTTATACGCTAAGTGAAGACATTATGGGGAGGTTAGATCACGTTAAAAATGGCCACCTGGTCTATGGTAAGTTGGGATGGGGAGGTTAGTGGAGGGGGATGGGGGGACAAGTAGGCTTTGGGGAGCAGATTGGGGGTCCATGGGGGAAATGGGGGCAAGCAGGAGTCTACATGGGGATAGGGGGCGTGCAGGATCCACAGGAGTGATGGTGGGGGCAGGTGGCACCTGTGGGAGTGATGGGCAGGCAGGTGGGATCCACAGGATGGATTGGGAGGCAGGCAGGATCTGTAGGAGCAATGTGGGGGTGGGTAGTTGGTGTCTGTGGGAGCAATTGGGGCAGATGCAGTCTACAGGAGCAATGGGGTGGCAAGTAGCATCCTTGGGAGCAATCAGTGGGGCAGGCAGTGTCCATGGGGTGTTGCTGGGGTTCAGAGGGGGTTAGCAGGTTCAGGGGAGCTCACAGGGTGTGCGGGGGTGAGGCAGACCGGGGGCTATATTTAGTCTGCTGATCCCCCATGGTGAACCTACATCCCCATCATACACCCTCATCACTCCTGCCCCTCCCCACACTGATTCATAGATTCATAGATGTTAGGGTCGGAAGGGACCTCAATAGATCATCGAGTCCGACCCCCTGCATAAGCAGGAAAGA
>NW_005841911.1:2062717-2072802 GCF_000455745.1 Alligator sinensis | reverse complement strand
CTAGTTCATCCTGCTTTTTCCCCATGCTCCTAGCATTAGTATATAGGCACTTGAGCCCTGCGACTGGTGCCTTTGCTGCCCCCCCGCTCCGAGTCCCAAGGGGCCCTTTGTTTCTTACCTTCTTGTTTCTTACCTGTGTCATAGTGCTGTCCTCCCCATGGCTTTCAGGTTCCCAATGCTCTCTTTCTTCAGGCTGGGCTGTCCTTGTGGGTGCCACATGGTTTGGTGGTCCACAGCTTCCCCCACCCTCATCTTCCCCTCCGCCCGATGAGCCTAGTTTAAAGCCTGCCGGAGGAGATCCGCCAACCTAGAAGAAAACACACGCTTACCTTTGGGGGACAGGTGAAGCCCATCCCAGCTGAGCATGTCCCTCGTCGTGATGTGCGGGTCGTTGTCCAGGAAGCCGAAGCCTGCCTCGAGACACCACTGCCGAAGCCACCCGTTGGTCTCTCGGATGCAGTTCTCATGCCGTCTTCCATGTCCGTTCACTGGTAGGATGGAAGAGAATACCACCTGCACACCAAACTCCTTCAGCACGCCGCCCAGAGCACTGTAGTCCGCCATCAGGTGATCAGGGGTTCTCCTGGCCGCATCATTAGTACCCACATGGACTAGGACCATGGGGTAGTAATCGGTGGGCTTGATCCTGGCCTGGATTACCTCCGTCACATCCCGAATCTTTGCTCCAGGGAGGCAGCATACCTCTTGTGCTGTGGGGTCCTGGCGACAGATATTTACTTGCTCAGCTCCCAGTAGCAATGAATACAGATAAAACCGGCACCAGAGTGGCTTGTAGGATGGGGGCAGAGGACTGGCTCATCCATGGGGCAGGGGGAAACAAGGGGACAGGTGGGGTTAAAAATACTCCAGTGTCAGGGGCTAGGTAGGAGAAGCACAGCCCTGGGACTGGAGCTAGCAGCTGGGCGTTTCCAGCCCTGGGATGCACTGGTAACTGTAATGCTGTTCCATTCACCAGTCTAACCTACATCAGTTACGTTTGGGTGCAGACAGAAGTGACAATTTTTGCCTCATCTGGCCCCAGAAAGTACTCTACAGCCATGGCCAAGCAGAAGTGCACAGCTGCAGACCACGTTAAAAGGGCTCAATCCTGCAGAAGTTGGAAAACTCATTGCATCTGAACCGAAAAAGGAGTGTGTTTTGTAACTTTTGTCTGCGGAGCTCCAGCCTGTCATTGTTTTCAGAAGGGGAGCGGGGAAGGGGAGTGGAGGGAGTTTGGTCTGGGGTTTTTTTCAGCTGGTGCTGGAGGGTGGTGGTGGGAAGGGGGTGAAATGGAGCCCTACTGGGGTGTGGGGGGGGGGGCTCCTATTCACCCACTCCCTCCTCCAGTGCTGGCTGGGGAACCCCAAGGACCAGCTCCCTCTGCTGCCTCTCCCCCCTCCCATTCTGGAAACAGAGTTTGGGCTGGCGTTGCCATGGAGACCATGCTGCAGCCTTGCAGTGAGCAGCTGGAATTCCCAACTCCCACAGTGTGGTGCTCCCTGACTGGACAAGGCCAGGGTGATGTCACGCAAAGGTATATGAGAGGAGCTAGGCTGGTTTATGGGGAGAGAAGCTGCTAGGGGATGCTGAAGAGTGAAGTCTCTTCCAAGGGAGAAGGAGTTTGCAGATAGCAAAAAGGGAAGCTCAGGTAGAGGAGAGCGAGGGAGAATTGTCCCAGTGTCTAGGAACTCTTCTCTCCTCCTTTTCTTCTCCTTTGTTCTTTTGAGGTTTTAAGGGATTAAAATGGGTAAAAGAGTATTGATTCCTTGGGTTTACTAGCCAAGAGTTAGTCCTGGCAGTTTAAACAGGTTTGAAATCTGGGAGTTTCTAATCCTGCCAGTTTTGGGCCAGGGTTGAGGTTTGCAGTTTTCTGCCCCAAGTGGAGAAGTGACTGAAAAATACCTGTAGCCTAGGCCTAGAGGGTGGGCCTCCTCTTTCCCCTTGTTTCTTTTGATGGTCCTTTGCTCTAACCAAGCAGCTGTCTAGTTGGGCCGGCTGCAACCATTAATCAACCTGGCTCCTTTTGGAGTTTTTCCTGCAGTTTTGTTTTAGCAGGCCATATAATCCAGCCCAGAAGTTTTGGGGTGCATGCATGGTCTCTGGAGCCGCAGTCACTCCCCACACACATATACAGCCTCTCTGTGGGAGCAGATTGGCACCCTACCATTGCTCCAAGAGCAACAAGGGGCCCCTTGCACCACAGAGGGACCTGCACTATCTAGCACACACCACAGAGGGGCCCACACTCCCCTGGTGCAGCACAACCTATAGACTATGTCTTGTAGTTAACAGTGTTTTAAAATGCATTTGGTGGTTTTTTTCGTTTTCTGTAATAAAGGTGTCTTTTGGTTACAAGGAGGGGGTTTTGCTTATGTGGTAGACCCTAGTAATTCATTTAGTGTTTCCCAGTTGGACTGGGTGGGAGCCTGAGCCAAGGAAAAATATATTTAATACCCCCAAATTAAACCCTGTCCTTGCTGCTGCCAACCAGTGCCTGGCAGAAGGCAATAGCTTGAGATATAAGCATTTACAATTAGTCTACAAGCATTTACAATAGCTTGAGATATAAGCATTTACAATTAGTTTTCCTGGTTTTTTTTTTACCTCTGCATATAAGAGTAGAGACACACAGGGTCAAGGTTTATACCAGTTTCTGGAATTATGCAATTTGTAGCTAATGACCTGAATTATACACACACAGGAGCATCTGCACAAAATCTGTGTCCTACATGCACCACAAAATTTAGCAATGCAGTTTCCAAAGCCAGTCTGCAATTGTGGCAGTTGCAGTACTGGTAAGCAGTAACTGAAATATTTAGCAATGTTTATAATATTAATACGAGGCTCATGAATCCATCCCATTGACTGCAGGATTTTAAGACCCTGAGTCAGCTAACTTCTGGGGTAGTGATGAAATAAACAATACCTGTTTTACTTAGCAGCTGCCATGATTTCAGGGAAGCATACTGTATTTCAGAAACATTGCATTTTGGAAAGTTCAGTTTGTGAGACATTGAAAAAAATCAGTTAGCTCTTATCATACTTGCTTTTTCTTTGCATTTTGAACAGCTTAGCTTTTGGTGCAAAAGGTCCTGGCTTTGACCTGTAATTATGACAGTGGGCTCTATGTTTTATATGACCTCTGGGCATTGTAACTGAGACTTAAACTGCTTTGAGTCCATTCTCTGCTTCTGTAAATGGTCCTAGTATGGCTGAAACAAGGTGCAATAATGTTCTAGCTGTGCATCTAGCCTTTTGTGTGTATGCATCTGCTTTTCCTTTCCCCCGCTACTTGTTTCTCTGTTAGTTGAGAAAGGGACATGGGGCACCATAGAAGAAGCAACATCCAGTGAATGCTCCTGCCATAGAAGAGGCAGGGAAGCAGTTAAATTAAGCATGGAACTATGAGCCAGGAATTCCCAAATTCTAATCCCAGCTTTTTCAGTGCCTTGCAGGGTGATCTTCTTGAGTGAGTCACTTAACCTCTCTCTGTTACAGTTTTTCATTTATAAAAGTGAGATAATAACAGTTACCTGCCTGAAGGGGTGTTGTGAGACTTAATTAATTAATGTTTGCACAGTGCTTTGAAAGTGCAATATTACTGTTAAGTATTATTATTACCCTTTTTTTAGTCAGCTACAGCATGATCCCTCCCTGCTGCTCTAAATTGGCACTGAGCACATGTCTACATGTCAGATTTTCCAGCCTACTTCCTGTGATTGCATCAGCCTCAACCGGAGTAAGCTAAAACAAAATGAAGCACTACCAGAAAGATAAATCCTTGGCCTTCTGCCCCTATAAATATCTCTTCCTGAACACTCCTAATCGTAGTCTGACAGATGCAGACAAAAATCACTCTTTTACTGGTACAAAGGAAAAGATGCAATGTGTTTGCTATTATAGGTTCTCAGCCTGCAGACTTTCATGGAATTTTCCTGTTCCAAATTTGCTCTAGATTGCCATGCTTTTCTATGTTTATTTCTTCCCATTATCCTATGTTATTCCACAGCAGGTTGCCTCTTCAAGAGCTGCAGACAAAATAAGACAGATGTACCAAATGCAAAGATATGAAGGGACTGGTTTCCATAGCAATTGTAACCATGTAAAGACTTGAAGAACTTCATTCCTGGTTCTGGTTATAGTTTAGCAGCTCAGCAGTTAGTAAGTACTAGATATTAGAGAGTGAATCCTTGTTAAAGACCCAGTTGCTTTTCTGTCCCACATTAATGTTCATGTGCTTGACATTCAAGAGGACCTTTTGAATTTCTGGTCATTTCATATAATTCATTCCTCTTCCATTATAGACCTTACTCTGTTGGATAGGCACTGTTATCCTGTAGACAGTAGCAAGCCATTCCATTGAATCAGAGTTTGGGGAAGGATGACTTGTGATATTTTAAATTATATCAATTTGTTTTTATGTACTTCTTTCTTAGCTATGTTGATTGCTTTTACTGATCTGACCTGATTTATGTAGGTGGACTTTCAAATTTTGATGGTGCTTTCACTTTGGATGCTAAGACTTGTCTTCTTTGGATGCACTCCAAAACATCTTTTAATGACAATCAATTAAACTTACTGAAAATTTGGCCCAATAAGTGCCTTTATGATTTTACTTTATCAGGATTTGAATTAGACTGTACCTCATTCAGAAGTCTGACAATGGGATAAATCTTCCTGGCTTTGCCTTGCGGTTTGAGAGCTTGATGGATTCAGAAGTACTATCATCTATTGTCTCAGACAGGCAGGAACAAAGACAAGATCCAAGGGATGTGGTTTAATTGGGCTGCCACTTTATTAACTTAACTCATCTGGGAGCTGTCCAGCAATAATAACTCATGCACTGCAGGTCCTCATTCCTTCTTCACTCATTTCTAATGATTTGAGGGCTGTCATCAGCCCCTTCCAGCATGTTGCTTATCTGAGTATTAAGGAGACAGGAAATATCCTTGCTTATCTAGGTGTGAGAGGGACAAGATGCATAAAATCTTCCCTTGATGCACAGGAGCCAGTAGCTTATCTGAACCCTCCTGAGAGGTCCATTTGATCAGGTGATGCCTGCAAACCCACTACATCCCCTTCTCTCCCAACTGCCGGGTGGGGTAGCCCATAGAGAAAACATGACCTACTAGAAAAAGACATTTAATGTTGCAGAGGGGGTGGGAAGGGTACAGCGAGGAAGGTTATTACATTAGATCAATATGCAAACTGTTACTTGGCAACATGTCTATAATAAATTCACACGTTATTTATACCTAAATTGGCCATTTTTTAAAATGTAATTTTAAAATGTAATTACTTTTCTAATCATCCTAACAAGCAAGCAAGATCCCAATGCTGTAAGCAGGGATAAAATTTGCAGAATAAATACTTATAAACCTAAATAATAGGAGTATATAACCCAGTTATCAACTTTTCTGAACACAGATCCTGAATTGGTATAAATTGTCCCAGCTCCAATGGAACGCTAATCATTTATGCTCATGTACAGAGAAATAAAAGCTGTGACAAATATTTGGGTATGGCCACGTGGGAATGGTAATCCACTTTCTGAAAGAGTTACTAGAGAGAAGGCAACTGAAATTTTCCCCTCCATTTTTTTTTTCAGACTAATCTGCAGATAGGCAATAATTTTGGGGATTAGCTGAACCTAAGATACCATCAAACTTGGTAACAGTTACTTTTAAAAAATAATTTCAGTAAAATGAATAATGCTAAAAAGAGCCACTCTATGCCTGAAGAGAAAGTGGTAACACTTAGTGTAGGGCAGTGTTAAATAGCTAACAATACTGATACCTAACGGTACATGCAGTAATTAGAGGTCCTATTTCTACCATTTTTTGTCCCTTTGACAATGCTTATGTTAGGCACAAAGAATAAATATTTTAGATTTCAAACCGTCACATCACCGCTTTTGCAACACAAGGAAATAGTTTTCTGCATCAAAAAAAGAATAGTCCCAGGCAATGTTAGAGAAAAAACCCTATGGTGATCAAGACGTGGTAGAGATAAAATTGAAGATATTAAAGAGTGTAAACGTAGACATTTCAAAAGCAAAGCAGCAAGGCTAGGGACAGACATTACACACAAACTGGTTGAAGTGATCAGAAACTGGTTTAAACTTGTAACAGAACAGACAGTGCACATAAACCAGTTTGAAAATGGCTGAAACTGGTTTGAGATAAACCTGGTTGAATGTAGTATCAGACATAACTGATTTGGCTCAAACCAGTTTATTCAATGTCTGTCCCAGACCCCTTGCTGGTTTAAATTAAATCAGATTCTCCCAGCATCCCAGCATGGTCTCTGGGCTGGGCAGGACTCTGTGCTCCACTGCAGAGCTGGCCCTTCCCCTCTGCTCCCTGGCTGAAATGCCAATGGAGACTTGCAGGCAACAGGAGGGTCTGCTGGCTTCCCCGTGCCCCTCTCTCACCACTCACTGCTTAAGCAGAGATCCCTTCCTTCTCTCTCCCACAGCAGGGACCGTAGCCTGCACGGGGTATGCTAGCTAATGCTGTGTAAGGCAGACAGGACAGTGTCTGCTTAGGGCTTTTTGGAGCTAATCAACAGCTCAGCTGGTAATGTCCCTGCATTCCTTCCTTTGGAAAAAGCTGTTTAAGAAGAGCTTGAACTAATGAGTGAGGCTGTGTTTTCTGATGAGGTGCTAAATGCTGATAACAGAGCTGATCAATGCTATATTATCAAGGGTGGGGGGGAACCACTCCCTAATCCTTCCCAGGCCTGGCCAGACCCCCTCAGCTCAGCCCTGTGGAAGGGAAGGGAGAGCTGCTCTATTGCCCCCCGGCTTCTAGCCTGAGTCACTGCAAGTATGTGTTGGCATTTTTTCAGTCCAGAGGAGATGTCTGTGCAGTTACAAAGTGATTTAGCCTAGCCAGTTTAGACTAACCTGCAAAGATTGAATCAATTCAGGCTCAGATTTTTTGAATATCTGTCCCTTGCCCAAGAATTCTAAATCAAGCAGTATCCCAACCTTTCTGTTTACTAATTCTATTTATTTAATATTGGCTTTTATATTGGAAATACTGTGTAAAAGTGATGAGGGATTATATAATTCAATCTGTGACCCATCTAACCTAGGATTAAACAAGGAACCCACCACATTCTTGTATTTCACCTTGAAAATGTAGGTAAGTAGAGCAGATAGTTGAAACAATTGCACAGCCATAGATCAATAGGGTATGATTGTGTTTGTCCATGGCCTGCCCCTTGATTTTTGATTGCTTCCAATAACATTAGTGGGACTAAAGTCTTGGGCTTTGTAGTTTACTAGAACGATGTGATATTTTAGATGTTAAATAACTGATGATCCAAAATGCCCTGCCTTTGAGAAGCAACATCCCTGGGAGTGAGAGCTGGATTCATTTTTTTAAGAGATGCACTGAATGTGTCAGGTGCGTGCTAATTTGGTGATCGTTCTTTTCCATTTCAAGTCTGGACACAATTGATTAGCTAGCTAATATATACACCTACAACCTATATGAAGAATGCTAGATAGCTCTTGTTTCCTCAGTGAGCAGTTTTTAAAACTAACAAGTAGATGGCATCCTACCACTGTTGTAAAGATAAGAAATGACTGCTCAGGCTGCTACATATTCTCTGCTTTTTATTTTCTATGTCAGATTAGTAATATGAACAAATAAGATTGTATTTGTTTTAATTTGCCAGTTACAGTATCTGATTCTAAAAATATAATTATGAATGTAAAGGTTGCAATTCTAATGATATCAAAAACAAATCAGTTCAGCCTTATGCTGAAGAATGCTGGCATTTAATTACAATGCTAACAAAAACAATCCTGCTCAAGAAATGGCTGAGTAATGAAATGTAAATTTCCTGAATACCAGAAATATCTTAGATTGATCAGTTAGGACTGCTTTTTTGAGAAGAAGAAAAATGATTGATCAGTTTTTCTCTTCAGTTTACATCATTCTTGTTGAAGAGGAGTCAGGAATCCTCTTGGCTCTAAAAGCAGGAAGATGAGGGGGGAAAAGGTTGTGATACTGAAATCTGAATCGGAAGAAAAATTAATATCGGAAAGCTTGTACAAACCAAATTTCTGACTTTTTTATTTTTAGTTTGGGTCAACTGAAATGTTCTCTTTCAACCTTTAAAAATGGTTTCTTCTCATTATTTTTAATTGCAAATTGAAAGGTAATTCCAGAGCAAAAACCTGGATTTTTTTTGGTTTTGAAAATATTGAAAGAAAAGATCTTGACAATTTTTTTCCATAAAGTATTTTGAGTGAAAATAAAATAAAAATAAATATTGAAGCGAAGCCTTTCCTAGAGAAAAGTTTTGATAAATTGACATGTCTAATGAACAAAACATTTGGTTAGGAAATTCCTGACCAGTCCAAGTTCTTACAAAATTAGTCTCATTTTGAGATATTTCGATTTGTTGTTGTTTGTGTTTGTTGTTTGGTATGTGTCCAGTTCAATCAGCTACCATTTTATTTTGTCTTCACGGTCTTGTGTCTGTTTCTATTGCCTAGGATCTTGACTTCTCCGATGATATAAAGATATCCCAGGAATTTCCTTCCAATCCTGAGTCCATGTCTCTGCAATTGTGAGAATTCATATCACACATTCCCATTAATAAAATTACAAAGTTTCATCTTGGGGTATGTTTCAAAATACGGTGCAGTGTGTATTAGATACATGAGCTAACTCTGAATGAGCTATGAGGGTCCTAGAAACAGGCTAACCCAGGTAGCACAGAGTTGTAAAGGGCTAACCTATCCTGCTGAGCAGCTAGATTGTTCCTGTAAACAACAAATCTAGATTGTTCATAGTTCACATGTCTCTACTCTGTACCATATAAAGAGACTTCATAAAGAAGGGGGATTAGAGACCAAAGCCCTGAGGTAAGTGGGGAGGTGGGAGACCTGGAGGAAAAGCAAGCAGGAGGAGGCAACAAGGGAGGTGCTTTCATACTTTCTCAGAAATTTGGGCAATTCATTAGTTACCTTAGATGCCTGTACACAAATTCATGGAGCCTGGGAAATAAGCAGGAAGAACTGAAAGTCCTTGCACAGTCACAGAAATATGACGTAATTAGAATAACAGAGACTTGGTGGGATAGCTCACATGACTGGAGCACTGTCATGGATGGGTACAAACTGTTCAGGAAGGACTGGCAGGGGAGAAGAGAAGGAGGAGTTGTATGCAAAAGAGCTGTATGATTGCTCAGTTCTCCGGTATGAAGCTGGAGATTGACCCTAACCCAGAGACTCTCAACAGACCTGAAGGGAGAGTAACAAGGATGATGTAATGGTGGGGGTCTGCTATAGACCACCAGAGCAGGAGGAGGTGGTAGATAAGGCCTTCTTCAAACAGCTAGTGGAAGTTTCCCAATCACAGGCTCTGGTTCTTATGGGGGACTTCAATCACCCTGACATCTTCTGGGAGGGAAATACAGCAGTTGCGCAGGCAATCCAGGAAGTTTTTGGAGAGTATTGGGGACATCCTCCTGTAGCTACTGCTGGAGCAGCCAACTAGGGGCCATGCTCTTCCTGACCTGATGCTCACAAACAAGGAAGAATTGGTGGGGAATGTAGTAGTGGATGGCAACTTGGGTAGCAGTGACCACAAGATGATTGAGTTCAGGATCCTGAAAAAAGAAAGGATGGAGAGCAGCAGAGTAAGACTCTGGACTTCAAAAAAGCAGACTTCAACTCAGTCAGGGAACTTATGGGCAGGATCCCCTGGGAAGCCAGACTGAGGAGAAGAGTTCAGGATTGTTGGGTCTACTTCAGCGAAGCCTTACCGAGAGTGCAGGAACAAAGCATCCTGATGTGCAGGAAGACCAGCAAGTATGGCAGAAAACCAGCTTGGCTTAGCAGGGAGCTCTTCAGTAAAATAAATCACAAAAAAGAAGCTTATAAGAAGTGGAAACTCAGACAAATAACTAGGAAAAAATGTAAGAGTATTGCTGGGGCATGCAGGGATAGGCCAAAGTGGCCAAAGGAAGTGGTCAGGAAGGCCAAAGTGCAATTGGAGTTGCAGCTAGCAAGGGATGTGAAGGGTAACAAGAAGGGTTTCTACTAGTATGTTGGTAGCAAGAGG